>NC_073645.1:37878787-38181818 GCF_029407905.1 Bubalus kerabau
TACTTCCAGAGAATTAGGAAGGCACAGATAATTTGTTCTAATCTCAAATGTTAACATAGATTGTTATTTGTTTTTATTTGGAATACTTTGATTATAGGATGCCAGTTGTAGTTCTGGTAAATTTAAAAGTATTGAGGGTTTTCTTTTTGGCTTATCCTATAATCAGAATATTATTTCTGTCAGTGAGTAAATTTATCAAAAGGATAAATTTTTGGTTTGATTTTTGTCCTATTATTTGTGAGGCACCTTTATGAATGTAGTATAAGATAGAAATGGGAGGAATACATGATTTATGAGTTTTATAAGGATAGTAAATGACTTATGAGTAGTTTTAAAATTCTGTAAATTACTTAGGTACAAAGTAAATTCTAAAATTATATCTTAATAATAAAATTATCATATTAATATTACTTTACTCCTAAAGCATTTTGGATTTGTAGCTTATTGTTAAAGGATGTGATGTCAAAAAAATAATCTGTAAGTACTTCCACTTTTAAAAGTGCTTAGAAAAGAATACAAAACAATAGGTGTATATAGTTTAAAGACTGTCAGAATAGCTAAGTTGTGTATACCATAGACAAGTTCTACTTCAGGTAATGATACGAAGGTAAGTAAAGATGCTCTGAACATAAGTAATGAGATAATTATCTTAGTTATAAGTGAATGCTTATCTCTATGAAAGTGAAAGTGAAGTCGCTCAGTCGTGTCCGACTCTTTGTGACCCCATGGACGGTAGCCTACCAGGCTCCAGGTCCATGGGATTTTCCAGGCAAGAATACTGGAGTGGGCTGCCATTTCCTTCTCCAGGGGATCTTCCCAACCCAGGGATTGAACCCGGGTCTCCTGCATTGCAGACAGACGCTTTACCGTCTGAAGCTAGGGAAGCCTCTATAGGCAGAGTTAAAAACATTTTTCCTTTGTTCTTAGTGGTAATTACTACACTGTGATATGACTTAGGCTCTCTTTTCTTGGCTGTTTTTAATGGCATTAACTACCCAGATGTAGATTGGATTTACTTTGATTATCCTTACTTTTTTAAAACTTCTAGATAACTAAGAAAAAAGGGTTTTTTTAAAATATTAAATAGGGGCTATGTCTTCAGCCAGCATTGCAGTGAGGGTAGCTGAAAAGAAAGCTGAAGTTATAGCATAGTCATCCATGAAAACAGGGCATTTTACTAGATAAAAAGTTACTCTGAAATATACTCAAAGGATACTGGTCTTAACCAATATGTAGAAATTTTTTAAAAAGACCAAAAACTTTCAGTTAGCATACTCCAAGTGACCACTTACTCAATTTCTAATAATATTGCAGATAATTCTGAAGTATCTCTGGCTCTGTGATTAGTACTATGCATCTTCTCTGAGATTTTTGTAATATGATTTAGAACAAAGGAACTATCTGGTTACCTTACCTCTAATTATCTTAATTTTAACATTGTACATTGACCTTTGAAAAATATCTGAGATACTGCAGAATATTTTTTAGTTCTTGAGACTGTAGTTAAAAGTCTTAGGTACAGTCATTGGTATTTATGAGTTTTAGAGTATCTGTTCTGCCAGAGCACCTTCAAATATTGTGTCAGCTTAGTCGCTTATTGAAGCTCAGTTTTGGTTCCACTTGGTTCCAGAGATATGCAGTAAGGCTTCTCAGCAAAGGATACATCAGGTGTTTTTCCTTCTCTTTATAGAACTTATTTCTAACAGGAAGATACAGACAGTAAAAAATAAACATAATAGGTATGCTTATATATGACTTTTATTGTTGTTTAGTTGTTAAGTCACGGAGAAGGCAATGGCAACCCACTCCAGTACTCTTGCCTGGAAAATCTCATGGACTGAGGAGCCTGGTGGGCTGTAGTCCATGGGGTCGCTAAGAGTCGGGCACGACTGAGCGACTTTACTTTCATTTTTCACTTTCATGCATTGGAGAAGGCAATGGCAACCCACTCAAGTATTCTTGCCTGGAGAATCCCAGGGACAGAGGAGACTAGTGGGCTGCTGTCTATGGGGTCGCACAGAGTCAGACACGACTGAAGTGACTTAGCAGCAGCAGCAGTTGTTAAGTCATGTCCAACTCTTTTGCGACCCCATGGACTGTAGCCCACCAGGCTCCTCAGTCCATGGAATTTCCCAGACAAGAATACTAGAATGGGTTGCCATTTCTTTCTCCAGGGGGTCTTCCTGACCCAGGGATTGAACAGCGTCTCTTACATCTTCTGCAATTGGCAGGCAGGTTTTTTAACCACTGAACCACCAGGGTAGCCCCATATGATGTATTACAAGGTAGTAATTTTTAGAGTTTGGATGTAGAGTCTGAGGAAAAATGACGAGTCAAGGATGATTCCAGAGTTTTTGGCATGAGCCGCTGGAAAGATGAAGTTGCCATTGACTGACATGTAGAAGTCTCTGAAGCAGGTTTGAGGTGAAGGTGGTTTGAAGATCAGGAGTTCAGTTTGGATATGTTTTATGTGAGATATCTGTTAGACGTTAAAGTGAAATCGTCAAGTAGGCAGTTGGCTGTTTGGATCTGGAGTTCTAGAGAGAGATCTGGGCTGGATATGTAAATTTGAGAGCTCTTGGCATTTGAATGGCATTTAAAGCTGTGAGACTGGATCAGATCACTAAGGCAGTGGGTATAGATACAAAGGACTGAGCCTTAGGTTGTTCCAGTAATAAGAGGTAAGGGAAAAGAAGGAAATAAAAAAGAGTATAGTGAACTAGAAGCTAAGTGATGAAAGATTATTAAACAGAAGAGTAATCAACTGTGCCAAATGCTGCTCTGCTGATGACTCAAGTAGAATAATTACTAAGGCCTGACCAGTAAATTTAGTACTGTGCAGATCTTTGGTGATCTTGACAAGAGCAATTTTCGTATAGTGTTGGGATTAAAAGCCTGGCTGGATTGGATTTAAGACCGAGGGAGAGGAGTGGGAAGAGTTGACTCATTAGAAAAGACTGATGCTGGGAGGGATTGAGGGCAGGAGGAGAAGGGGACGACAGAGGATGAGATGGCTGGATGGCATCACTGACTCGATGGACGTGAGTCTGGGTGAACTCCAGGAGTTGGTGATGGACAGGGAGGCCTGGCGTGCTGCGATTCATGGGGTTGCAAAGAGTCGGACATGAATGAGCGACTGAACTGAACTGAACTGAGAGGAGTGGAATCTGATGCAGTAGGCAGAGCCAGCTCTTTCAGGGAAATTTGCTTGTGAAGAAGAGCAAAGAAATTTAGCGGCAGGAAATGTAGGATGCTTTAAAAACTGGGTTTTCACAGAAGCAGACCATGAAACAAGCATTCAGGTGAGTTTTACTTCACTTGAAAGTGCAGCTGTCGCTCTTAAGGGATTTGAGAAGTGATGCAGGTGTGAGGAGGCCACCATTAAAGGGTCTGTTAGTAAGGCACGTGCCAGTGGTGATGGAGCTTAGTTGTCCAGGCTTTAACTCAGCACATACTATTTCAGTTCCGTGGGCTGTCTCTATAAAGTCAGTCGATTCTTTAGCTGAGGATTTGTCTCATCGAGTGTGGCTTGATTTATATTAAAATGTGTGCAGATAACATAACAGAATATAAGAACAGAATACTTAGTATGGTAATAGCTTGTGTAGAGCACATGTGAATAGATCTGGTGGAAAGATTTTTTATCAGGTACCCTAGAGTACAGCTTCTAAAATTATTTGGTTATCAAGGGGTTGGGAGTGACAGTAACCAACAAGCTTCATGCAAAAAATTATTAGAAATTAGCAGGAGTATGTATAATGAGAAAATTAGCTTGCAGTAAATGCTCCATAAACTTTGGTTCAAGTAACAAAGTGGAGGTGGCCTTTGTAATTGTGTAATGATGAAGGACTCTCTGTGTTCCACAGTTGTACTTCTGCCTTTTTCATTTTCTGGAAATGGTTTAATTATCCTCTAAATTCCTGCATCTCTTTGTTTATAAATGAATATGACACATATACTGCTTTTTTAAAAAGGTATTCTTGTTATATTTATATATTTTTTCTAAGTTAATTTTGGAGCAGAATCCTGCTATATATCTCTTTGTATATGTATTTCTAGTAAAGTGCAATGTTTTCAGCAATATTCCTTAAAAGTGAATCTATTCTTTTCCTGAATGTTTTTAAAAAGTGTATTAGCCAAATTATTTTGATTATGAACTGTGCACTTTATTCTTCTTTCATGCTTATTCGTATGGTACTGGATTTGATATTCTCCATTTGTCTCTCCAGATCTACCCTCATCTGCTCCCATGCCCTCCAGCTTTCAGTTGGGATCAGAAGGTGGGAGATGGGTGAGGTTAAGGTATTTTTTCTCCTCTTGCTCCCTCCCTGCTGGATCTTCTTGGTTTAACTCTGTTGTCCTGCTGAAGCCTGCACTGTCAGGCATTCTTCCCCATAGCAGTTGCTCTTTTGAGTTCTAGAAATGTTCTTCCTCTTGCTTTTTTCATGCAACAGGTTAATAAAGCCTTGCTGCTATGATAGTCCCAGGAATTTACCCTGGCCATACTTCTGTAGGGCTTCCCTGGTGGCTCAGACAGCATCAGGAAGATCCTCTGGAGAAGGGAATGGCTACCCACTCCCATATTCTTGCCTAGAGAATCCCATGGACAGAGGAGCCTGATGGGCTACAGTCCATGGGGCCACAAAGAGTTGGACACGACTGAGCGACAGACTCTTTCACTTTCACATACTTCTGTAAATAGTCTTTTTATTAGACTCTGTGTGTGTGTGTGAACATGCACTCACGCTCAGTCTCTTCAATCACGTCCAACTCGGTGACCCTGTGGACTATTGCCCACCAGGCTCCTGTGTCCCTGGGATTCTCCAGGCAAGAATACTGGAGTGGGATGCCATGCCCTCCTCCAGGGGATCTTCCCAACCCAGGGATTGAACCCGCGTTTCCTGTGTCTCCTGCACTGCAGGTGGACTCTTTACCACTGAGCCTCTGGGAACCCGTCACACTCTTCACAGTTAGTCGTCTTGAGCATGTTGTGTTTCCTGTCCAGGCGCTGACTGCCTGCACCTACTGTTCATTCTTAGAGAGTCAAATATAACTTTTAACCTAAATGGGACCTGGTGTGTACTGAGGTATTAGGATCCTGGAAGTTGGGAGAATGAAGTGTTTTGTGAGAGGATGTCACACTTAATGGAGAAAAATGTCAGAAGAAATACAAACTTTTGAAATAGGGTGGAGCTAGGTCCTTTAGTCCTTTTCTACTACTACTGTTCTTGAATTTTTAAATTTTAATGCGGTTATCTGTGGCATTTTAGTTTCTCTTAATGTTAAAGATTGATATATTTGCTTAACATATTTCAAGAGCATTAACTATTCTGACTTTTTAAATACACAACATTCTTAGCTGTCAATTTATTACTTTCTAATTACTGAAAAACAAACATTTGTTGAATATTCTTTTAAGTTTTCTTCTCATAATTATGTTTACTCTAACTCAACTTTATTTTGTTATTATGTCATCAAAATAGAAGTAGTCATGTTTTACTAGAAAAATCACCCCCAGAAGTACATACCTGATAAGAGGATATTTATATATATATTTTTTTACAGCTTAAAATGTGTCTTTTATTTATTTTTTATATATATGTATATATATTTTTTTATTTTATGATATTCATTTTTTTTAAAAAATAACAATTTGTAGTGTTCTTTTAAGTTTTCTCTTTATAATTGTTCATGTTCATATTTTTTTTATTTAAAAAAAAGTTTTCTGCTTTCCATTAATATGAAATCCAGAATTTCTTAAAATGCACTATTTTTTTTCCTTAAAAGGAAGAGAGCTTTATCACATAGACATGTATGCTTATATGGGATATTATTTTGCTTACTTATATTTTAATTTTTATAAAGCAGAAATAATATTTTATGCAGTTTTCTGTGGTTTTATTTCTTTCACCACTGTATTACCAGGGTTAATTCATGTTGTTTTGTATTCCTATAGTTAACTTTTTTGATGTATTTCATTGTCTGACTCTTCTGTGATTTGCCTATCCATTCTCCTGTTTATAAGCTTTCGAATTGGGTATCAAGTAAAATTTACCCATAGCAGCAATTTTGAGACATTTTGGTAAAAATACTATATTTTTAAAGATAAAGAAAGAAAATTCCTAGACTCTTTAGGCAGAAAGATGAACGATCTTACAAGGACAAGAGATTAGATCAACAGCTTGAAACTTATGGCAGCCATGGAACAAATATTTCAAGAAACTTAAGGAAAGAAAATATTAGCTAAAGGTTTTTCAGTTCAGTTCAGCTCAGTTGCTCAGTCATGTCCGACTCTGCAACGCCATGGACTGCGGCACGCCAGGCCTCACTGTCCATCACCAACTCCCAGCTGCTGCTGCTGCTAAGTCGCTTCAGTTGTGTCTGACTCTGTGCGACCCCATAGATGGCAGCCCACCAGGCTCCCCTGTCCCTGGGATTCTCCAGGCAAGAACACTGGAGTGGGTTGCCATTTCCTTCTCCAATGCATGAAAGTGAAAAGTGAAAGTGAAGATGCTCAGTCGTGTCCGACTCTTCGCGACCCCAAGGACCGCAGCCTACCAGGCTCCTCCATCCATGGGATTTTCCAGGCAAGAGTACTGGAGTGTGTACCATTGCCTTCTCCCACCAACTCCCAGAGTTTACTCAAACTCATGTTCATTGAGTTGGTGATGCCATCCAGCCATCTCATCCTCTGTCATCCCCTTTTCCTCCTTCCTTCAATCTTTCCCAGCATCAGGGTCTTTTCCAATGAGTCAGTTCTTTGTATCAGGTGGCCAAAGTATTGGAGTTTCAGCTTTAGCATCAGTCCTTCCAATGAATATTCAGGACTGCTCTCCTTTAGGATGGACTGATTGGATCTCCTTGCAGTCCAAGGGACTCTCAGGAGTCTTCTGCAGCACCACAGTTCAAAAGCATCAATTCTTTGGCGCTCAGCTTTCCTTATAGTCCAACTCTTACATGCATACATGACTACTAGAAAAACCATAGCCTTGACTAGGCGGACCTTTGTTAACAAAGTAATGTCTCTGCTTTTTAATATGCTGTCTCAGTTCAGTTCAGTCGCTCAGTCGTGTCCAATGCGACCCCATGAACTGCAGCACGCCAGGCCTCCCTGTCCGTCACCAACTCCCGGAGTCCACCCAAACCCCTGTCCATTGAGTTGGTGATGCCATCCAATCATCTCATCCTCTGTCATCCCCTTCTCCTCCTGCCCTCAATGATTCCCTATAAAAACCTTTAAAACTCAACATTCATAAAACTAAGATCATGGCATTTGGTCCCATCACTTCATGGGAAATAGATGAGGAAAGAGTGGAAACAGTGACAGACTTTATTTTAAATCACTGCAGATGGTGATTGCAGCCGTGAAATTAAAAGATGCTTACTCCTTGGAAGGAAAGTTATGACCAACCTAGACAGCATATTAAAAATCAGAAACATTACTTTGCCAACAAAGGTCCGTCTAGTCAAGGCTGTGGTTTTTCCAGTGGTCGTGTATGGATGTGAGAGTTGAATTATAAAGAAAGCTGAGCGCCGAAGAATTGTTGCTTTTGAGCTGTGGTGTTAGAGAAGACTCTTGAGAGTCCCCTGGACTGCAAGGAGATCCAGCCAGTGCATCCTAAAGGAGATCAGTCCTGGGTGTTCTTTGGAAGGAATGATGCTAAAGCTGAAACTCCAGTACTTTGGCCACCTCATGTGAAGAGTTGACTCATTGGAAAAGACTCTGATGCTGGGAGGGATTGGGGGCAGGAGGAAAAGGGGACGACAGAGGATGAGATGGCTGGATGGCATCACCGACTTGATGGACGTGAGTTTGGGTGAACTCCGGGAGTTGGTGATGGACAGGGAGGCCTGGCGTGCTGCAATTCATGGGGTCGCAAAGAGTCGGACACAAGTGAGCGACTGAACTGAACTGAACTGAATGAAGTGGTAATATATTTATGATATTGCAGTTTTTTATATAGATATTAAATATCAGAATTATACACATGCATGTATCTTTTACTGATACCTATATGAATATGTTATATATATGAAAGATATATGTATTTATATAGGTACCATATATGTTTATATAGGTATCAGTAAAATTTATATGTATGTATAGTTTTTACTGATGTTTAATGAGGAGGTGAATGGGAACACTTCGTATAAAAAACTCATAGAGAACATTTCATGTATTTAATTATAGAGCTGAGTAAAACAAGAATGGTGGGGATGTCAGTAGATGAATAGTATGCAAATGTTGTTACTATGTTCTAAGTAGAAAGAATGCAACTAAAAGTGAGAGGAGAAGAAAGAGAAAGGGGAAGCAGAAAAAGAACCTGGACCGTTATGTAGATAATAGGTAGGATACTGTTTAATGCTTGGTATACTGTATGGGTCAGTTGGACCCAGTTTTAGTTTTTCAGTTTCTTTTTTGAGCAGACCTAACTATCTATGGGGAGAAGGGCATGGCAACCCACTCCAGTATTCTTGCCTGGAGAATCCCAGGGAGAAGCCTGGCGGGCTCCAGTCCCTTTGGTCATAAAGAGTAGGACACGACTGAGCGACTCTCACTTCACTTCACTTCAGCTATCTATGATGTGACTTCCCTCGTAGCTCAGTTGGTAAAGAGTTTGTCTGCAATGCAGGAGATCTGGGTTCTTTTCCTGGGTTGGGAAAATCGCCTGGAGAAGGAAATGGCAACCCATTCCGGTATTCTTGCCTGGAGAATCCCATGGACAGAGGGATCTGGCAGGCTACAGTCTATGGGGTCGCAAGAGTCGGACACGACTGAGCGACTAAGCGTACACACAGTTATCTATGAAGTTGTTTCATAAATTTCATTCTTTCTTAGAAGGCTTCCAAAGAACAAAGAGAACTTTCACTTATTTTAAAATATGAAATAAAATATTCTGTATGTAATTACCTAGATGGATCTGTTGGACCCTTCTACAAATCTAAGATACATTGTGGGATCTTAGTGTTCTTTTTCTTTTTTTTTTCTATATTTTGAAATATTTCATTACTTTATCCTAGGAATTCATTGCTCATCAGTTATTCCCAACTGTGCTAAAAAATTAAATTACCAAGAAAATAAGTTGTTTAGAAGGATTATGCTACAGTGAAATATATTGTCGTCTTTCTGTTTTCTTATGGTAGTGCCCAAATTATTTTATCACATTTAAAGGAAGCATAAGAGAAGACTGGAAGCATCATCATAGTAGCCTGTTTTTAGCTTTTATTGAACACAGTTGAGAATGTAGGTTTTTTCATTTATGCCTATAATGATAATGGAATAGATCATCTACTTTAGATCTCAGACTATGACTCTTCACTTGATGACTCTTCATATATGACTCATATATGACAGTTCATACCCTAAATAATTTTTTCAGGCTCAAAAATTGATGAGTGAGCAGTATATTTTAATCCTTTAGTATATTTATGCCCCAGCATTTATTTGATATTGGCTTCCCTAATGGCTCAGGCTTCCCTGATAGCTCAGTTGGTAAAGAATCTGCCTGCAGTGCAGGAGACCCTGTTTCGATTCCTGAGTCGGAAAGATCCGCTGGAGAAGGGATCGGCTACCCACTCCAGTATTCTTGGGCTTCCCTGGTGACTCAGCTGGTAAAGAATCCACCTGCAATGTGGGAGACTTGGGTTTGATCCCTAGGTTGGGAAGATCCCCTGGAGAAGGGAAGGGCTACCCACTCCAGTGTTCTGGCCTGGAGAATTCCATGGATTGTATAGTCCATGGGGTCACAAAGAGTCAGATACGACTGAGCAACTTTCACTTTCACTTCCCTGATGGCTCGGAAGGTAAAGAATATGCCTTCAATGCAGGAGACCTAGGTTCAATCCCTGGTCAAGAAGATCCCCTGGAGAAGGGAATTGCTACCCACTCTAGTATTCTTGTCAGGAGAATTCCATGGACAGAGGAAACTGGTGGGCTACAGTGCATGGAGTTGCAAAGAGTCAGATGATTGAGCAACTCACAGTTTCACTTTTTTTTTTTTTTCAATTTAAATTCTTACTGATATTTTCAAGAAGTAGTTTTTCACTATCTTTTAGTTTTCTATAATTATTTTTAATATGACTTGATAACATAAAATAAGTAAAAGGAATTATTGAACCAAGATAGTAAATGTTGATTACTATTGTTCCTGGGATACTTAGGATTAAAACTGAGATACAGATGTTAAAAGTTAAGTAGGAAAGGAGAGAATTAAGGCCACTGTGAAGGTATGAACATAGAGGAAACCACTAGAGCAAAAACAGAAATTTTCTTAAATACCAATAAAAGAAGATATCAGATAGAAAAAAAAAACTCAGAAAACCTCATCCTAAATCACACAGTAATTATAAATTAGTATGGCAGAGTTGAGATCCAACATAATATTATCAATAAACATGGATGAGATTAAGTTGCCTGTTCAAAGAAAACATATTCACATTGGTTCATAAAGCAAAATTCAACTGTATGCTGGTCATGGAAAATGCCCTTGAAACATGTTGATTGAGAAAGACTAAAATGAAGAGACAAAGGAGGGTTTACTAGGAAAAGTGGATACAGTGAGAAAGAGGGGCTGTGATCCTCAATCAGAGAAAGTAGAATTCAGATCACCAAAACATTACATAAGAACACCTTAAGATAATAAACCTACAATTTATCATAATGATATGATATATGAGAAGAATATCAGTGCAGCAAATAACCCAGCAACCACCTATGCAAAACTGAAATTACAGGTGATGCAAAGAGAAATAGATGGCATCACTGTCATTAGCAAACAAGCCAAGCATTACTTTCAGTACTTAAGAGGACAAAAAAATACACAGATACACACACACACAAATGTCAAACAATACAGCCTGATTACAGACAATGTTATCTGTCCAACTAAACGTAGAAAACTCGCAAAAAGTTGAGTTGACCATATGAAGAAAACAGTATTTTCCAAAAGGTGCAAATATTGAAATTAAATACCTGCATGTTAAATACAGCCTTCTGGTTGGATGAAAGAAGGAATAAATTGCAAACTTATATTATAAAATTGCTGAAAAATAATGACAGTAAAAGCAACATGTATAATAATCTGTGAGATACTTTTAAAAGCAGTCATCAGAGGAATATTTTTAGCATTGGTCAACTATATTAATATGAATGAAAATAAATGAACCATATCCCCTTTTTGTGGTATCTGAGACCTCGGCTGGGTGGGCTCACACAGCTGGGGTGACTTGACTGGGGGCGGTGCTGGTATCATCTGTAGCCTTTTCACTCATATATATTGTGTTGCAGTTGAGATGACTGAAAGCTGAGCTCAAATCGGACAGTGTTTAGGTAACTACACAGTCTGCATATAGTTTGGACTTCTCAGCATGCCAGCTGAGTTTGAAAAGAAGCATCCTGAGAGGGAACATCAGAAGATCAAGCATCCACAAAAATCAGGCAGAAGCTGCATATCTTTTATAGCAGAGCCTTAGAAGTCCCATAGCATCACGTCCATATTCTCTCAACTGAAGTTGTCATAGACTTTTGATTCAGAGGGAGGGCTCATAGATTCTCCTTCTTAGTCATAAGCGTTGAAGAGAATTTGGGCTGTGTTTTAAAATCACTTAAATCTCCAATAGAAATACATATCAATTTCATTCCAAGGAATTTATCCTGTAGATCCTTTTTTTCGTATGTACAAGGTTATTCACTGTAACATTATTTGGAAACTCCTTCAATGATAAAACTAAGAAAGTGATGGATAAGGTAGTACATCCACATTAGTGGTCATGCACTTGTAGAAAATAATGATGAACTCTCTGAAATCAAATGGAGTGATTTACAGGATGTATTGTCACCAAGTATATAATATATATAATGTACTACATTTTGTGTATTAGTGAAGTAAGGGAAATCAGAAAACATACTTATGCCTGTTGATATGAGCAAAGAACACCAGAAGGATAGACCAGAAAACAGTGATGTTGATTACTTACAAGGGTCAGCAGAGAAAGCTGTGGAAAGGATAGGAAATGAAAATATATTTCCCTTAATTCGTATTTTTTAAAAAATAGTTTGGACTTTTAAAAGCATATTGCCATTAGAAACATATGTGATCTATGTATAAAAATTAAGTAAACAAGGGAAAGAAGAAAAGAAAACAAAACTCTAGAGTAATGCAAACTGAAACAAATGAGCCCAACTGCATTTCAAACGAATAGTATAATTAAACGCTGAAAGGGGAGAAAAGAACTAATCCAAGAGACTTTTTACAAGGACGTTTGTTTGCCTTTAGAATATGTGTGAATGTGAGGAAGAACTACTAACAGATCTTGCAGGTTTGTCTTCTGAAGGGTTTGGTAAAGCAGTTCTAAAATTATCTCAGATGCATGGTTAGATTGAAAGAATGAGTACATGTGTGGATATTATTGGGAGCTAGAGTTCCTGATATGGAAGACAGGAGATACAAATAAGAAATGAGGAAGGCAAGGAAGGATACTGCCAAGATGGTTCAGAATTGGAGGTATCAGCGTGAGTTTTTGATTAGAAAGTAGACAGTTGTAGATACTTATTAATTCTTCAGAAAGGGTCTAGATGTGAAGACACCCCAGTAATCGTGAACACATTGGTCAACCTTATTCCCAGATAGAATTTTTAATAACATTTTTACCACAAGAAGCAGGACTCTTTGGAGAACTGGCTGATTTTAGGGCTGTGGTAGGGAAATATAAAGATAAGCCTGGTATATCTTGTTATGTTAAGTAAAGAAAATATGTGAAAAGAACATAGAGGTCAGGTTGAAGGGGTTCCGTTGGTATATCTGGGATAATTTGAGCATCAGAAAGAAAAATGAAAGTGAAAGTCACTCAGTTGTGTCTGATTCTTTGCAACTCTATGGACTATAGAGTCCATGGAATTCTCCGGGCCAGAATACTGGAGTAGGTAGCCATTCCCTTCTCCAGGGGGAACTTCCCAATCCAGGGATCAAACCCAGGTCTCCTACATTGCAGGTGGATTCTTTACCAGTTGAGCCACCAGGGAAACACAAGAATACTGGAGTGGGTAGCCTATCCCTTTTCTGGTGGATCTTCCCAATCCAGGAATTGAACGAGGGGTTTCCTGCATTGCAGGCGGCTTCTTTACCAGCTGAGCTACTAGGGAAGCCCATCAGAATAATTTAGAGTAATTAGAATAATTTATGAACCACTGAAAACACCGGAATTTGTGAACCTACACAAACTGACGGACACAAATAGAGGAGAAGGGCTGCCTCTTTCCTACACGGAATGCTGACTGACGTTGCTAAAGTTGAAAAATCATTTTTTTTTGGTGACAATTACAGTGAAAATTTATTTAGGAAAGAATCAGCAATGGAATGCCAAATCTATGGGGGTGGGAACAAATTTTTAATGTGCATGATATTTAGATGTCTTTCCCACAGATTGTTCATTGGGTTCGGGGGGAAAATAGTAACTATGTACTGTAAAAATCCATTAGAACCTTGTCAGGCGATGAAAATGAACATTACAAACCATGGGAAATTGGACATTATGTGCCTCTGGATATGGTACCTGCTAAAAGAAACATTACTTAGAGCAGAGTTCTATAAACTTTTTCTGTAAAAACTTACATAGTAAATATTTTAGGCTTTGTTGATCATACAGTCTCTGATTTACTCAATTCTTCCATTGAAGTTTGAAAGCAAGCCATGGATAGTATGTAAATGAATGGATATATCTGTGTGCCAGTTCATTTTGTTTATGAAAATGAGTGGCCGGCTAGATTTGGCCCATGGAACATAGGTTGCTGACCTTTGGCTTACAGTATTCTAAGAATTAATACCTGAATCCAATCATGAGGCCATATTGTATAAACTTCAAATGAGGAAAGCTATTCAAGAGTGTCAGTGTCATGAGAGAGAAGATAAGGCTGGAAATTGTTCCAGATTAAAGAAGGCTAAAGAAACATGACAATTGAATGCAGTAAAGTGATAAAAGACTGAATTGTACACTGGGAGAATTTGAATTCATAGATTGAAATATATGTGTTTTATTAAACTATATAAATGTTAACCTCCTTTATGTGGATAACTATAATATTGTTTTGTAAAAAAAAGTTTTCATTCTTAAGATATACACCAAATATTGAAGCGTAATAGGAATGATCATGCCTGTTTTTTTTGTGTGTGTGTGTGTGTGTCTGTGAGTATGTCTACACCCTTGCACACACGCGTGCTCACATGTTCGTGTGAGAGATGGAAAGAGGGAACTAACGATAAAACAAATGGGCAGAATAGTAGCCATTAGTGAATCTGAGTAATGAGTATATGAAATTCCTTTGACTATTCTTATAACTTGTTTGTATCTTTGAAATTGTATCTAAATAAAGTGCTGAAACAGATGAGAGGAAATAGACTCTTTTTTCATTTGGGTTTATAGGATATATATTTGAACTTGTGAACTCGCTCTGGCAGTGAGGGAAATGTCAGTTTGTCCTTTCTGCTGCACTTAGAATTATAGGAATTTTAGAGAATCTGTAAATCTCAAAGGGGAATTATGTGCATGGTTTTACTCAGTTGGGTCATAAAGCTCTTCTGGGTTAGTCCTGAGAGAAATTGATTTCATTTTAGGTTAGCAGTACATTATACACTTTCTAAGACTCTCATTGTGAGTCTCAATGTTAGTATAATATTAATGTTTTGCTGTGCTATATTACATGCCATGAGGATTTGGAGGTATAGTTGGGAAGCCATTATTAATGTCATTTTACTTTGCATTTTTTCTTTTGATTGAAAAACCATTAGATATGGTGTTCTTAGCAAGGTAATTTTTTTTTCTCTATAGGAATTGTGATACTATATGGCTTTCTCGTCTCTTCACTTTTAACATCACAGTTTTTTTTTTTTCCCAAAATTCTGTGGTGAATTTCAAGTGTAGATTGAACATTGCTTTCAGCACACTGGTTACCTGGAAATACAGACCTACAGAACACAATATTAGGTGGTGAGAATTAGAAATTTTTAATATATGTAATCTCCCTTTAAAAATAATCCAGTCATAGGAATCATAGAAGACAAATTTTAATGGTGCATAAATTAGGTTTGGCATTTGCTGTATGGGGCTTCCTTGGTGACTCAGACAATAAAGAATCTGCCTGTAATGCAGGAGACCCAGGTTTGATCCTTGGGTTGGGAAGATCCCCTGGGGAAGGAAATGGCAACCCACTCCAGTACCCTTGCCTGGAGAATCTCATGGACAGAGGAGCCTGATGGGCTGCAGTCCATGGGGTCACAAAGAGTCGGATACGACTAAGTGACTTTCACTCACTCACTTTGATGTGTAGTTTCAGTTGTGAAGAACTCGGAGAACTAATTAGATAAACTGAAATAGTTGCAATGTAATAAATAAAATATTTAATAAATTGCTAGGTTTGTGTGACAAAGACTACTGTTAAGATGGTATATGTTTTTATATTTACTAAATGTTTCCCAAAGTACCACAGTAAAAAGCCCTTTAGTTTTGATAAGTGGAATTATTAAACTATATCCTTTTAAAACTGTTTTTAAGCCATAAAAATATTATACACAAATTTAAAAATATGCATTGGTTATATTGAGATGTTTTAATAGATGTGCATTCAGGATTCAGAAGACTCTGGTCTTTTTGTCTCTGCTTAACATTCTTTCATTGATGGAAGTATCAGTCCCTTAAAAGACAGCCATCCTACTATTTTATGTATTAAAATTTTTATTTAGAAGAAATATGCATTTCGTATAATTCATACTTAGATTTTCATAACTATATAGAACTGTACCTGTGCAAGGTAATCACTCTTCCACATATTGGCCCTGCAAATATTTCAAGATATCTTAGTTTTAACTTACTATTTTCCATGCTTTAGATAAACATCCTTTGTTCCTTCAGTCTTCACATAACAAGCTTTCCACTTACATCTTTTTGATAGTCTTACATTAACACATATTAATGATTTCAAGAATATTTTCCAATAATAATAACAGCAAGTGTTACTCTGTGCTCGGTGTTAGTGTTAACACTTGACAAGTATTGACTCGTTTAGTCCTCAACATGAACATGCAAATTTGTGCTCTTTTTACCCATTTTTCAGATAAGGGAACTGAGGCTTAGATGTCTCACCTAACTGGCCAGTGACAGCTACTAAATGGCAAAATCAGGATTATATAAATATAAGATACACATGATCTTAATTGACCCTTTGTTGTCTTTATCATACTCTCTGGACAAACTACTATTTTGACCTATTCAGACTTATTAGAGCTTAATGATGTGCTCCCTAATGTGAGACCATTGTTTTCACTTGTTCTGGATGTATTTTTATTAATATTTTTATTGCAACCTAAATTTATATTTTATACTAATATGTTGATTTTGTAGCTAGCCTACAAAGAAGAAAACTTCATGCGTACAAAGTTGCTTCAGTTGTATCTGACTCTTTGTGACCCCATGGACTGTAGCCTGCCGGGCTCCTCTGTCCATAAGATTCTCCAGGCAAGAATACTGGAGTGGGTTGCCACTTCCTCCTCCAGGGGATCTCTCCAACCCAGGGATTGAACCTGCATCTCCTGTGGTTCCTGCATTGCAGGCAGATTCTTTACCGCAGTTCATCGATTTTTGTTTTTTTATGTAACTTCTGGGAAGTAAGGTACTTTATCCTATAGTTATCAATTGAATGTTGTACTCTCAGTGAAGGTCTTGACCTATTAATACATTGTTAAAATAGTTTCAGCTCATCATTGCTTTTGATTCATAATTCTTGTATCTAAAGATTTAATTAATTCCTCCTTTTACTGGGTCAGTGGTCATTTAATAAGTACAACTTCTATGCCTTCATCCTAGGCACTGACAAAAAATGTTGAAGAGCAAACTGTTGGCAATAAAAACAAGAGGATAGAGAATATATAGATTTAAAGAGGTTCAAAAATCACATCAGGCAACTGTGATGTGTGGATCTCATTAAATCCAGATTTCAACAAACTTCCAAAAAAAAAAAAAGAAACTTATAAGATAATTAGAAATCTAAATACTAACTGGATCAGATCAGATCAGATCAGTCGCTCAGTTGTGTCCGACTCTTTGTGACCCCATGAATCGCAGCACGCCAGGCCTCCCTGTCCATCACCAACTCTTGGAGTTCACTCAGACTCACGTCCATCGAGTCAGTGATGCCATCCAGCCATCTCATCCTCTGTCGTCCCCTTCTCTTCCTGCCCCCAATCCCTCCCAGCATCAGAGTCTTTTCCAATGAGTCAACTCTTCGCATGAGGTGGCCAAAGTACTGGAGTTTCAGCTTCAGCATCATTCCTTCCAAAGAACACCCAGGGCTGATCTCCTTCAGAATGGACTGGGTGGATCTCCTTGCAGTCCAAGGGACTCTCAAGAGTCTTCTCCAACACCACAATTCAAAAGCATCAATTCTTCGGCACTCAGCCTTCTTCACAGTCCAACTCTCACATCCATACATGACCACAGGAAAAACCATAGCCTTGACTAGACGAACCATTGTTGGCAAAGTAATGTCTCTGCTTTTCAATATGCTATCTAGGTTGGTCATAACTTCCTGGTTTTAAAAATTAACTCTTTTTTTTGAGCATCACAAAAAACTTCTAGGGGTTTTGGAGTAAAGTCATAATCTCTTCTGCAGATAACTTTTTGAGAAACAGTTTCTGGTTTGCTAGGCAATATAATTCTTTTTTTCCATTGTCTGCAAGTCTTTTTAGTTACTACTTTTCCTGGAAATGCTTGGTGTAAGTCATCTGTTCTCTTTCTGGCAAGATTTTAAAATGATAGATTCAAGTTATCTGATAGTAAGATTACTCAGGTTTTTTCTCTCATCAGATTTGGTAATTTGATTTTATTTTCAGAATTTATTCATTTTATCTAAAAATTTCCAATGTATTGACCTAAAGTTTTTCATAATATGCTTTTAGTGAAGTCTAAAATAGTTTGTAGTCATATGTGCATATGCTCAGTCATGTCCGACTCTTTGTGACCCCATGAACTGTAGCCCCCCAGGCTTCTCTGTCCATGGCATTATTTTTCCAGGCAAGAATACTGGACTGGGTTGCCATATCCTCCTCCAGGGAATCTTTCCCAACCCAGGGATCGAACCCACGTCTCCTGTGTCTCCTGTATTGGCAGGTGGATTCTATTATTACTGAGCCACCTAGAAAACCCTAGTTTATAGCCATATCCCCTTTTATATGCCTAATATTGGCTGCCTGGGCCTTCTTACTTTTGTTTGATCAAATTCTCCAGAAGATTATTAATCTTAATATTTTTCAGAGTACTAATTTTCGGAGTTATTGATTTTTAATATATTTGTTTATCAATTTCATTAATTCTTATTTTTATTATGATCTCCTTTTAATATATTTTGATTTGTTATGCTTTTTCCATTTTATATTGTTGCTTAATTCATTATTTTTCAGGTTTTATGCATTGAATTTTTAAAAATATATGCCTTTAAAGCTGTAACATAAACAGTGTAAACATGGCCATCCTACATGATTTGGTATCTAGTATTTGGTATGTAGTATTTTAATTATTTTTTAGCTCAAAGTGTGTTTAAAATTCCATAGTCATTTGTTCTTTCACTCATGGGTTATTTAGTAGTGCAGTTTAAAAATTTCAAACACGGGTTTTCTAGTTATTTATGTTTTAGTACTACTAATATCTAGGTAGTTATATTATGATCCCAGAACATATTCTGTGGAATTCCCCTCAAAATTATGAAATATTTCAGAAATACATGTAAGTTGAAAGAATTGTGCATTGAATTCTCATAGACATGCTACCTACATTCTACAGTTAATCTTTTGCTTTTTCAGTTACCAATGTATCTCTCATCCATCTGTCAGTGTTTTTGTTGTTGTGGCATTTTAAAGACTGTTGGAAACATCAGTACACTCTAAAGATGATACCATGTCTGTTATTAACTTGAGTTCTGTACTTACATTTTTAATGTAAAAGTTACATGTCAGTTCAGTTCAGTTGGTCAGTTGTGTCCAACTCCTTGTGACCCCATGGACTGCAGTGTGCCATGCTTCCCTGTCCATCACCAACTGCCAGAGCTTACTCAAACTCATGTCCATTCAGTTGGTGATGCTATCCAACCATCTGATTCTCTGTCATCCCCTTCTCTTCCCACCTTCAATCTTTCCAGCTTCAGGGTCTTTTCCAGTGAGTCGATTATTCACATCAGGTGGCCAAAGTATTGGAGTTTCAGCTTCAGCATCTTTCTAATGAATATTCAGGACTGATTTCCTTTCGGATGGACTGGTTGGATCTCCTTACAGTCCAAGGGACTCTCAAGAGTCTTCTCCAAAACCACAGTTCAAAAGCATCAATTCTTCAGTGCTCAGCTTTCTTTATAGTCCAACTCTCACATCCATACATGACCACTGGAAAAATCATAGCCTTGACTAGACGAACCTTTGTTGGCAAAGTAATGCCTCTGCTTTTTAATATGCTGTCTAGGTTGGTTAGCTTTTCTTCCAAGGAGAGAGCATCTTTTAATTTCAAAAGTTACATATAGTGAAATGCATAAATTCTGTGCACAATTCACTGAGTTTTGACAAAACATACATCTGTAACCCAAACTTATATCAAGATATAGGATGTTGACCATTACTTGTGAAAATTCTCTCATGATCCTTCGCAGTTGACACCTGTCCTGCTTCCTGAGTTTTTTCATCATCAAATAGTTTTGCTTGTTCAGAAATTCTGTATAAATGGAATCACACATTATGCATCTCTTTTAAAATAAGGCTTCTTTCACTCATCATGCTGCTTTTGAGATTTATACATGTTGTATTTATTAGTAATTTGTTCCTTTTTATTGTTGAGTTCTTTTCCAATGGATGAATACATGGCATTTTCTTTGTTCATTCTCCTACTGATGAATGAAAGTGAAAGTGAAAGTCGCTCAGTTGTGTCCAGCTCTTTGTGACCCCCATGGACTATACAGTCCATGGAATTTTCCAGGCCAGAATGCTGGAGTGGGTAGCCTTTCCCTTCTCCAGGGCCTGGGCTATTTCCAGTTTTGGACTGTTGTGAATACAACTGCAATGCACATAATATACAAATCAACTCGTAGACATGGTTTTATTTCTCTTGTTTGAATAACTAAGGATGCTGGATCAGGAGGAAAACATATCTTTAATTTTTTAAGAAAGTTTCAGAACTTTTTTTCCAAAACGGCTTAATATAGTTGTTTATTAAATTTAATTACTCATGTTGTTTAAATCTTGTAGATCTTTACTGACATTTTAACTGTGCTTTCAGTCACTGGGAAGGGTACATTACATTTTCCATGATGCTATTGATTTTGTAGATTTCTCTGTATGATTCTTTCAGTTTTTACTTTACATATTTTGAAGCTTTATTATTGTATATTGATCTTTTAACATTCTTGATCTTTATCTTAGATCACTATTTAGGAATCACTGAGAGATTATGTAAAACCTGAGGAAAAGGAGTCAAGGATAGTTCTAAGATGTTTGGCCAAGCACTATACTAAGTTGAGGGAGCCTGAGTCAAGCAGATTTACTTGTCAGCAGTACATATGTATGTGTTGTGCGTGTATGTGTGTGTGTGTGTGTGTGTGTGCATAAAAATACTAGTTTTCAGAGAGCAACTTGATGAGCTTTAACAAATTGATATATTTGTATAAGTGCCACCTGAATCAGGATATAAAACATTTCCATTACTCCAAAAAGTATGAGTACATGTCCCTGTACAGTCAGTCTCTCATGATTCTTGCTGGCTTATTTGCAGTTCTGTGTTTAACTTTATAAGAAACTTCCGTACTGTTTACCAAAGTGATACTAACATCTGCAACCTACCAGCAAGAGTTCCAGTGACTTCTCATCCCCACCAACACTTGGTAGTGTCAGTTTTTTTTAATTCTAGCTATTCTGGAATTGTAGGGATATCTTATAGTTTTTTATTTGCATTTCCCTGGTGATTAATGTTACTGAATGTCTTTTTATTTCAATATTTGCCGTTTATATATTCCTTGGTAAAATGTCTGTTCATGCTTTTTGTCCATTTTAAAAATTAGGGTGTTTGACTCCTTATTATGGAATTTTAGGAGATTTTTAAAAAATATGTTATGGACATTCATCCTTTCTCTGATATATATTTTGCAGATTCTTTCTTTCAGTTGTGGCATACCTTTTCATTTTTACAGTGCCTTTTAAAAAGCAGAGCTTTTAAATTTGGATGACATACAGTTTATCAATGTGTTCTACCTAAGAAATCTTTTGTCAAGTCCAAGGTCACAAAAGTTTTTCTCTTCCGTGTTTTACTAGATATTTAGTTTTGGCTCTCATCCTCCGATCTGTCTTCTCTTTGAGTTAAATTTCATATGTGGCGTGGAGTAAGGGCTGTGGTTTTTATAGAATATACAATTGTTCTTTGCTTGAAAAGATTTTTCTTTCCCTATTGAATTACCTTGGTAGATATATTGAAGAGTCAAATAACAACATATGTGTGAATCAACCTTTGGATTCTATTCTGGTTCTTTGATGTATTATGTTTAACATCATACTCTACTGATTACTATAGCTTTGAAATCAGGCAGTGACTGTCTTCCCATCATTTTTTGTTTGTTTTGTTTTAAAAAATTTTGGCCTACTCTAGATCCTTCACATTTCCATTTAAAATTTAGACTCAGTTGGTCAGTTTCTTAAGGAAAAGCATGTAGGAATTTTAATTGGAGGTATATTTCATCTATATTGGGGAAAATTGAGCATTTAACAATATTGAGTCTTCTAACTTCAGCATAAAAACACTTATTATTCCTTGTAGTTTTTAGGTAGATTCTTGTTTTGTACACAGATGATCATGTATTATGCTCAGGCTAATAAATATTCATCTTCCTTTTCACTCTATCTACATTTTATTATTTTCTTTGTACTGCTGGGAGCTCTGGTACAATACTGAGTAGAGGTAGTGCTAGCAGACGTTTCTGCCTTTTTAAAAATTTTAGTAAAGAAAGCTCCAGTCTTCTAATTACTGTTACTATATTAGCGATGTGTTTTTTTGGGGATGCTTTTATCAGGTAGAGGAAATTCACTTTTTTTAAAGTAGGTAAGATTTTTAGTTGGAGTTTCAATATCAAACTCTCACAAATTATAGAATGAATATACAGAGAAGTAGAAGGATATAGTAAACCTGAAAAGCACTGTGAACCAATTCAACATAATTAAGATTTATACAATTTTCACACACCAGTTGGATACAAGTATGTTCCCATAAGCTATAAAGGAAATTCACTTTTATTCCTGGTTTGCTGAGTCTTTTTCATGAATAATGTTAACTTTTGTCAAATAATTCTCTGTATCTATTGAGAAGATCATTTTTTTTTATTTCTTTTATTTCTTTTTTTGATTTCTTAGTGTGGTGAATGACATTGATTTTTAGATGTTAAGCTACTATTGCATTTTGGATAAACTCTGCTTGGCCACAATGTATTATTCCTTTCATACATTGCTATAATTGATTTGCAAAAATGTTGTTAAGGGTTTTTATGTTTATGCTCACAAGAGATCTTGGACTATTGTTTTCTTGTAATGTCTTTGCTTTTATAATCTGGGTAACGGTCAAATGATTGAGAAATGTTTTGTCCTATTCTATTTTCTGTAAGTGTTTGTGTAGAATTGGTATTACTTCTTTCTTAAATGTTGGGTTCACCAGTGCAACTATTTGGCCCAGAAACTTTCTTTGTAGGAAAGATTTTGACTATGGCATTTATTTTATTTAATAAATGTTAGCGATATTCAAATGATCAATTTCTTTTTGAATGACATTTGGCAGTCTGGGTTCTTAAGAAATTTATCTGTGTCATTTAAGATGTTAAACTTATTGGCATGAAGCTGTTCATTATAGTCCCTATTATTCTTTTTAATACTTGTAAAATCTGTAGTGATATTTCCTCTTATGTCTGATAAGAATATCTGTGTCTTATTTTTCTGGTCTGTCTGACTAGAGATTAGTAGGTTAATCAATTTTATTGACTTTTTCAAATAACCAGCATTTGTTTCCTGTTTTCTATCATATTGATTAATGCTTTGTTACATTTATTTTCTTCTTTGAGTTTTATTTGCTCTTGTTTTTTTGATTTCCTAAGGTGAAAGAACAGATCATTGAATTGAGATTGAGACCTTTCTTCTTCTTTTTAAAAAAAGTATTGTTATGAATTTCCAAGTCAGTAGTTCTCAAACTTCATACCTAGGAACCACCTGGCAGGTTGTTAAAATAGATCACTGTGCCCTAAACTCTGATTTTCTTATTCATGATGTTAGGATTGTTGCCAGGGAGTTTGCATTTTTAAAAAGTTTCCAGGTAATGCCAGTTGCTTCAGGGAACCACTGTTGAGAATGACCGCTGTAAGTACCGCTTTAGCTGTATCACATAGGCTTTGAAAGAGGCTTCTTCTTTCTTGTTTCTATTTAGTTCAAAATGTTTTCTGCTTTTTTTTTTTTTTGTGGTTCTTTTCTTTGGCTCCTGGGTTGTTTAGTGGTATTTTGTTTGATTTATATATTTATATGAAGATTTTTCTGATATCTTTCTTGCCTTTATTTCTGGTTTAATTCTACTATTGTCAGAGACTGTATATTTTACAGTTAAATTTTTTCTTGAGTCTTATTTTCTGATCCAGAATATGGTCTACCTTTGTGAATGTTAAATGTGAATTTGAACAGATAACATCTTCTGCTGTTGTTGGTTGGGGTGTTCTATAAATGCCAGTTATATTATGGTTGATAAAATGATTCAAGTCTTCTGCATCTTTACTGGAATTTTGTTTAGTACTTTCTTTAGTTCTTGAAAGAACAGTGTAGAAATTTCCAGTTATGATTGTGGATGTATCTATTTCCATTTTCACTTCTACTGGTTTTTGCTTTACTCATTTATTTTTAATTTTTGAAAAATTAGTTAATTTTCTTAAATTAAAATTTTACTTTGTTTATTTATTCATTTATTGATTTATTTTTGGCTGTGCTGGGCCTTCATTGCTGCCCCCAGGCTTTCTCTAGTTGTGAAAAGCAGGGACCTCGTTTCTAGTTGTGGTGTGCAGGCTTCTCAACATGGCGGCCTCTCTTGTTGCAGTGCATAGGCTCTAGAGCACACAGATTTACTAATTGTAGTGCATGGACTTAGTTGATGGAATTAACTTAGGTGATGGAATTCCAGCTGAACTATTTCAGATCCTAAAAGATGATGCTGTTAAAGTGCTGCACTCAGTATGTCAGCAAATCTGGAAAACTCAGCAGTGGCCACGGACTGAAAAAGGTCATTTTTCATTCCCATCCCAAGAAAGGGCAATGACAAAGAATATTCAAACTACCACACAGTTGTATTCATTTTACATGCCAGCAAGGTAATGTTCAAAATCCTTTAAGCTAGGCTTCAGCAGTTTGTGAACCAAGACTTTCCAGATGTTCAAGCTGGATTTAGAAAAGGCAGAAGAACTAGAGATCAAATTGCCAACATATGCTGATCATAGAAATGACATATGATCCAATATATGCTGGATCATAGAAAAAGCAAGAGAATTCCAAAAAAGCATCTACTTTTCCTTCATTGACTATGCTAAAGCCTTTGATTGTGTGGATCACAACAAACTATGGAAAATTATTAAAGAGATGGGAATCCCCATGACCTTACGTGGCTCCTGAGAAACAAGCATGCAGGACAAGAAGCAGCTGTTAGTACTGGACATGAAACAATGGACTGGTTCCAAATTGGGAAAGGAGTACATCAAAGGAGATATTGTCACCCTGCTTTTTTAACTTATATGCAGAGAACATCACACAAAATGCCAGTCTGGATGAACCCCAAGCTCGAATCAGGGTTGCTGGGAGAAATATCAATAACCTCAGATATGTAGATGATACCACCCTTATGGCAGAAAGCAAAGAGGAACTAAAGAGCTTCTTGATAAAGGTGAAAGTGGAGAGTGAAAAAGCTGGCTTAAAACTCAACATCAAAAAACAAAGATCACGGCATCTGGTCCCATCACTTCACGGCAAATAGATTAAAAAGTTAACAGTGATAGAGTTCATTTTCTTGGGCTCCAAAATCACTCCTGACAGTGACTCAGCCATGAAATTAAAACCTGCTTGCTCCTTGGAAGAAAAGCTATAACAAACCTAGGTGGTGTGTTAAAAAGCAGAGGCATCACTTCACCGACTAAAGTCCATATAGTTAAAGCTATGGTTTTTCCTGTAGTCAAGTATGGTTGTGAGGGTTGGCTCATAAAGAAGGCTGAGCCCTGAAGACTTGATGCTTTTGAATTCTGGTGCAGGATAAGACTCTTGGGAACCCCTTGGACAGCAAGGAAATCATACCCGTCAATCCTAAAGGAAATCAATCCAGAATATTCTTTGGAAGGACTGATGCTGAAGCTAAAGCTCCAATACTGGAAAAGACCCTGATGCTAGGAATGATTGAGGGCAGGAGGAGAAGGGGGCGACAGAGGATAAGATGGATGGTATCGTGACTCAGTGGACATGAGTTTGCGCAAACTCAAGGAGATAGTGAAGGATAGGGAAACCTGACATGCTGCAGTTCATGGGGTCACAGAATCAACAAGGACTTGGTGCTTGAACAACAAGGCTACTTCCCTCTGTCCTTCATAGTTTCTTAGGATAAAGTCTGTGTCATTTGAGCTGTTGTTCCCCTATAGGTTTTTTTTAATTTTTCTGTAGCTGCTTCTGAAATGTTTTCTGCGCTTTTGGTTTTCAGCAATTGCATTGTGATACGGATTTCACGAAATTTATCCTGTTTGTGGTTTTCTCAGCTCCTTGAATCTGTAGGACCATTAATTTGTTAACTATACTTTAAAATCGGAGAAGGCAATGGCAACCCACTCCAGTACTCTTGCCTGGAAAATCCCAAGGACGGGGGAGCCTGATAGGCTGCAGTCCATGAGGTTGCTAGGAGTCGGACACGACTGAGTGACTTCCCTTTCACTTTTCACTTTCATGCATTGGAGAAGGAAATGGCAGCCCACTCCAGTACTCTTGCCTGGAAAATCCCAGGGACAGGGGAGCCTGGTGGGCTGCCGTCTCTGGGGTCACACAGAGTCAGACACGACTGAAGCGACTTAGCAGCAGCAGCAGAATACTTTAAAATTTTATTTTTATAAAGGGTACTCTAGGGTTTATAATATGTATATTAGCTTATCAGATTCTACTTTTAAGTAGTGTTCTACCACTTTACACATAGTGTCAGAAACTCAGAATAGTATTCCTGCATTTCCCTCTTTTTTCCTTTGTGCTTATATCATATCTTGTATGCTATGAAGAGCATAATACATTGTTACAGTTTTAGTTTGGACAGTTAATCATCATTTACTGGGAGGGAAAATGAGAAATGACACCTTGAGTATTTACTCATATATCAACCATTTCTATGGTTGATCATTCATCTATAGAAATCATTCATCATTCATCTATAGAAATCCAGATTCTGTCTAGTCTTAAGAGTAATTTTTATTCAGTTTAAAGAACTTTTTGGGTTATTTTTTATAGGGCACGTCGTCAATGATATATCCTCTCTTCTTTTTTTTCCTTTGTCAAAAAAAGATTTTACTCACTTTCACTTTTGGAAAATATTTTGTGGGATATAGACTTCTACTTTGATAGTCACTTTTTAGTATAGAGTGCTTCTCATTAATTTAAAAGTGTAACTTCCTTGTCTTCCCCCTTCCTTGGTTTCTGTTGAGAGTCAACTGGCATTCTTAGTTTTGCTCTTCTGCTGGTTCATCTTTATCACTTCATGCTGTTCCTTGGCCTGGGTTTATTTCTTTATTTTGCCCTGTTTTATATCATTGATCTTCTTGGTTTTATGGGTTTGTAAAGATGTCATTATTTCTGTCTGCCACTGGCATACTTCTGAAACTCTTATCATATTAGATTAGGCTACTTGATATGGTTATACAGGTCCCTGATATTCTGTTAATTGTTTTTCATTGTTTTTGTTTGTTTGTGTGCTTCATTTTGAATAGTTTCTATTTTTGTGCTTTAAATTAATTGTTCTTTTTTCCCGTAGTGTTTACTCTTGTGTTAATTCTATTCAGTGTATTTTTCATTTCCAGGGATTCTTTTTGAGCCTTTTCTTAAATCTCATGTTCATATTTTTTCTAACACTATTGAACATATTTGAGTGGATTTACAGTAGCTTTTGAAGCACTCTCTTCTTTTAATTCTATCTTCTTTTTTATTCCTGTGTCTCTGTTGATTGGTTTTTCTTCTTGTTATGGATTGTATTTTCTTTGGCCTCTATGCTTGTTAATTTTTTAATGCATTTTGAATATTGTATGTTTTTACTCTGTTGGCTGCTGGGAACTTTGCTGTATTCCTTTAAAGAATGTTGGACTTTGTACTAGCATGGGGTTAAGCTTCAAGTGTAAATATTTTGGGAGATTGCTTCTGAGGTCTGTTAGAGTGGATCCAGAGTAACTTTTAGTTGATGGCTAATGTAATCTAGTATTTCATTCCTTTACATCCAATATTACATTTCCTTTTCAGGACCTAATGCCTCTTATACTATGAGGTCTATCTTCTGTGGCTGTTGGGAGCTCAGATTGTTCCCAGCCCTGTGTGAGATCCAGGAATTGTTCAGTCTACTGGTTTCTGGTGGTTCTTTCCATGGCTTTAAGTAGTTTTCTCTTATGCACATGCAAATCAGTACTCAGCAAAAACTTGGAACACTCCCGCGATCTCTTGAGCATCCACTCTGTAGAAACCACATATCTGGTATTATTTCCAATGAATTCTAGCTTGTAGGACTGTTCTTTTTTTTTTTTTCCCATTTTAATTGGAGGCTAATTAGGTTTAATTACTTTACAATATTGTGGTGGTTTTGCCATACATTGATATGAATCAGCCATGGGTGTACATGTGTTCCCCATCCTGAACCCCACTCCCACCTCTTTCACCATCCCATCCCTCAGGGTCATCCCAGTGCACCAGCCCTGAGCTCATGCATCGAACCTGGACTGGCAATCTGTTTCACATATGATAGTATACATGTTTCAATGCTATTCTCTCAAATCATCCCACCCTTGTCTTCTCCACAGAATCCAAAAGACTGTTCTATACATCTGTGTCTCTTTTGCTGTCTTGCGTATAGGGTAATCGTTACCATCTTTCTAAATTCCATATATATGCGTTAGTATACTGTATTGGTGTTTTTCTTTCTAACTTACTTCACTCTGTATAATAGGCTCCAGTTTCATCCACCTCATTAGAACTGATTCAAATGTATTCTTTTTAATGGCTGAGTAATACTCCATTGTGTAAATGTACCACAGCTTTCTTATCCATTTGTCTGCTGATGGACATCTAGGTTGCTTCCATGTCCTAGCTATTGTAAACAGTGCTGTGATGAACCTTGGGGTACACGTGTCTCTTTCAGTTCTGGTTTCCTTGGTGTGTATGCCCAGCAGTGGGATTGCTGGGTCATAAAGGCAGTTCTATTTCCAGTTTTTTAAGATATCTCCACACTGTTCTCCATAGTGGCTGTACTAGTTTGCATTCCCACCAAGAGTGTAAGAGGGTTCCCTTTTCTCCACACCCACTTCAGCATTTATTGTTTGTAGACTTTTGCATAGCAGCCATTCTGACCCACGTGAGATGGTACCTCATTGTGGTTTGATTTGCATTTCTCTGATAATGAGTGATGTTGAGCATCTTTTCATGTGTTTGTTAGCCGTCTGTATGTCTTCTTTGGAGAAATGTCTGTTTAGTTCTTAGGCCCAGTTTTTGATTGGATTGTTTATTTTTCTGGAATTGGGCTGCAAGAGTTGCTTGTATATTTTTGAGATTAATTCTTTGTCAGTTGTTTCATTTGCTATTATTTTATCCCATTCTGAAGGCTATCTTTTCACCTTGCTTATGGTTTCCTTCATTGTGCAAAAGCTTTTAGGTTTAATTAGGTCCCATTTGTTTATTTTTGCTTTTATTTCCATTACTCTGGAAGGTGGATAATAGAGGATCCTGCTGTGATTTATGTCAGAGAGTGTTTGCCTATGTTTTCCTCTAGGAGTTTTATAGTTTCTGGTCTTACATTTAGGTCTTTAATCTGTTTTGAGTTTATTTTTGTGTATGGTGTTAGAAAGTGTTCTAGTTTCATTCTTTCACAAGTGGTTGACCAGTTTTCCCAGCACCACTTGTTAAAGAGATTGTCTCTTCTCATTGTATATTCTTGCCTCCTTTGTCAAAGATAAGTAGGACTCTTCTTTTCAAATGCTGATCTTTGTTTTCTCAACCTGGTAGGATCACCAGAATCTATTTGCAATCAAATCCCGCTTCTTGCTCAGTGGTGAGAAATTTCCCCTCAGCGTATGTTTCAGCAATCACAGGGCTCACCTTGTTTCTCTTTTCTTTAAAACGATAATTCTGTGCTGCTTGTTATCCAGTATCATTTTTAATATTTTCTTCTGCTTTTTAAGTTGTTTATGGCAGGTTGTTAAATGCTATCTAAATATTTCCATCATAACCTGATAAAGAACTCCTGGTATATATAAGTCATTTTTGCTTTTTACTTTTTCAAAATTATTCTGTTGCTTCATGTATTTGTGTATTTTTTGTCTCTCTTCTCTTTAATGAATCAGTGTTTCATTTTTAATAAATTGGGAATATGATAGAGCACATTACAGAATTAGAAACAAAATTCATTCATATGCAAATAACATCAATCATAAGCAAATACTTTTTCTGAAATGACGTATTTTGTTACTTTAAATGTTTATTGAGACAAAAATGATTTTTTACTATGTGCACATTTCCAAATGCGAAAATAATAAAATAAAATGAGAATGTAATCTTAATTTTACATTTCAAGTTAATCACCTATGTCTGAACAAAATTATTTTCATAATTTTTCATCTGAAACTACCATATCACCATTTCTTATTTGAACTGCTGGTGACTAAACCTTCAGAGATTCTGCAGGGGTATTTAGTAACTCACTTTGGTGTGTCATACCTCTTACACTTTTAAATAGATTTTTAAAAAATATTTAATGAGTATTTGAGTGCAGATGGTGATTGCAGCCATGAAATTAAAAGACGCTTACTCCTTGGAAGGAAAGTTATGACCAACCTAGAGAGCATATTCAAAAGCAGAGACATTACTTTGCCAAGAAAGGTCTGTCTAGTGAAGGCTATGGTTTTTCCAGTAGTCATGTATGGATGTGAGAGTTGGACTGTGAAGAAAGCTGAGTGCCGAAGAATTGATGCTTTTGAGCTGTGGTGTTGGAGAAGATTCTTGAGAGTCCCTTGGACTGCAAGGAGATCCACCCAGTCCATTCTGAAGGAGATCAGTCCTGAGTGTTCTTTGGAAGGAATGATGCTAAAGCTGAAACTTCAGTACTTTGGCCACCCCTTGCGAAGAGTTGACTCCCTGGAAAAGACTCTGATGCTGGGAGGGATTGGGGGCAGGAGGGAAAGGGGACGACAGAGGATGAGCTGGCTGGATGGCATCACCGACTCGATGGACGTGAGTCTGAGTGAACTCCAGGAGTTGGTGATGGACAGGGAGGCCTGGCGTGCTGCAGTTCATGGGGTTGCAAAGAGTCAGACACGACTGAGTGACTGAACTGAACTGAACTGAGTGCAATAGTGTGTTTCATGATGAACTTTCCATTACTAGTAGGGTGATATATTTTTTTCCATTTAAATTTTAATTTGAGAAAATTGTAAGTTCACATACACTTGTAAGAAGAAACAGAGTGATCATATATATCCTTTATGCAGTTCTCCTTGGTGGTAAACATCTTGCAAAAATATAGTACAGAATCACAACCTGGATATTAACATTGATACAATCCACTGATGTTGTTCAGATTTCTCCAGTTTCATTAGAACTCATTTGCTTGTGCATGTATGTAGCGTGTGTAGATGTGTGTGTATATTTAGTTCTGGGCGGTTTTATTGCATGTTGTCTCATGTATCTACCACTGCACTGTCTGTCAACACAAGAATCCTTCACATTATCTTTTTTAGACCACACCTACTTCCCTTACGGTTCAGTGGTAAAGAAGCCTCTTGCAGCCCAGGAAATACGGGTTTGATCCCTGAGTCGGGAAGATTCCCTAGAGAAGGAAATGGCAACCCACTCCAGTATTCTTGTCTGGAGAATCCCATGGACAGGGGAACCTGGTGGGCTACAGTCCTTGGGGTTGCAAAAGAGTGAGATACAACTGAGTGACTAAACAACAACAACATTATCTCCCTAATACCTTGTTCCTTTCCCCTCCCATCCTAACCCTTGACAATCACTCATCTGTTCTTTATGTAATCTTACAATTTTAAGAGTGTCATAAGTGGATCATTTAAGGTAACTTCAGTATGTTAGTGCCTAAGTCTGCTATTTTATTATTTTTGTTTGTTTCCTGTTTCCTGTGCCTCTGTTTCTCTTCACTTGTTTCTCATAGGTTAACTTAAGAAGTTTTAGAATTCAGTCTTGATTTATTTATAGTGTGTGTGAGTGTATTTCTCTGTGTACTTTTCTTAGAGAGTGTTCTGGGTATTAGAATATACGTAAGTGACTTGTCTGTTTTCTGGTATCAACGTTTTACCACATCAAGTGAAACGTGGAAACTTTGCTTTCATTTACACCCCTCACTTTCCCCACTTCTAAATATCATTGTCACAAGTGTCAGATGACGTTATAGGTTTTGTTTCCTTCGTCAGATATTATTTGTAAGCCGCAAAGAGGAGAGTTTATTGTGTGTAGTCACATATCTGCTTTATTTGTTGTTCTTTCCTGATGTTATCTTTTCATTCGTCTGAAGAATTTTCTTAAGCCATTCTTTAAGGAGAGGGCCACAGATTTCAAAGTATTTTAGTTTAGTTTTTTTTTTTAAACTAAATTTTTTTTTGACTGTGTCACATGGCATGTATGATCTTAGTTCCCCGACCAGAAATTGAGCCCGCACCACCTGCAGGGGAAACATTGAAGTGCTGAGTCTTAAGTACTCAGCTGCCAGGGAAGTCTGCATATTTATTATGTCTTATACACAGTTTGGATGTTTTCAGCCACGATTTTTAAAAATAGCTCTTTCAGCTCCGTTCCCTTTTTTCTCTTCTTGTGGGATTCCAGTGGTACAAATGTTGGACCAATTGTTATTGTCCCAAAGGTTTCTTAGACTGTTGATTTTTTTTGTTTGTTTGTTTGTTTGTTTATTTTCCCTGGTGTTCAGATTGGGTAAATTTTACTGCTATATCCTCAAGTTTACTGATTCTATCTGTCATTTCTACTATTGAATCTGTGCAGTTAACTCATATTTGTTACTGTATTTTCTTTTCTTCCTTCCTTTCCTCATTGCTTGCCTCCCTCCCTTCCTTCTTTCCTTCCTTTGTCTCCTCACCCTTTTTTTGGCTGAGATTTGTTGTTTCAAGAGAACTTGTAGTTGCTTGTTGTATCATGGCTGCTTTAAAATTCTTGTTAGATAATTTCAACATCTCAGAGTTAGTGTCGCTTGACTGATCTGGTTCCCAACATGACAGGTGATTTTTTTTTTAATTAGTATCTTGGACATTTTGGCTTTTATATCGGGAGTCTTTGAGTCTGTCTTAAATCTTCTATTTTAGTAGGTTAGTCACTCTGTTTAGGTTTAGCATTAAGATCTTGTGGTGGGAGCTTCTTTTCCAATCTCAGGCCTTTGGGGAAAGTAGAACTCTTTCCCTGTCTGCTTATTATAAGCAGTGTTTGGTGAATCCCTCTTGCTGGGCTCCTAGTGTCATCTGGGGTTATCCATGGGGGTTCCTCTTCAATTTGCGGAAGGAATAAGCCTACCTGAGTTGCTTCTTATTGCTGAGTTATGGGTTGAGAAATGCTGGGCTGACTGGCCTTCTTTTGTTGGCTCAGAGGTAATGAGATATCCATCCTATAGTCTCGGAGGCCCTAAGAGTCAGTGTTCCTCCTTACACCTTTCATATTTCTCCTGTGGTTTTCTTTGGGACTGTTTACTGGGTTTGTTAGTGGGAAGGAGAGGGAGAAATTAGTCTACACCAACTTTAAACATTTGGTGTGTTAATTTTTTAAACTCTAAATTTCCTTAGTTGTAAAGAAAGGATAGCAATAGTAAACTTTCAAAGCTTTCATACTATCAAATGAACTAGTGAGATACTCCCTGAGACATAATATATACTCTGTAGATAATGGTGCTATAGCTGATTGCCAGGTTGCTTATTGCATCATTATTTTTAAGAACAAACTAAAACACTAATGAGTCACTATGTAGGATTATTTAAATAAGTTATCATCAGTACAATAGAATTTAGCTAATGAAAGTGAAAGTAATAAATGGGATGTGAAAAGATGCCCCAGATGTTTTGTTAAGTGAAAATATATTTGTAAAATTGCATGATTTTTTTGGTATAAATATTTATAGGTATCTATGTACATGTAAGCCATATATATTTGTCTTGTCTATTGTAATAAAATATTCAGAACTGTAGTTTCACAATATTCTGAACATAACAATTTGTGAAAAATACCTCTAGATAGTGGGCTAGGGGAGAAGGTAACATGCACTGTTGCATTATATACCTCTTTATTGCCACAATATTTTTTAATAAGTGGTTTTATCTTTTATTAAAAAGAGAATGAATAAAAATATGAAAACCTTCAATTTGGTGCTATATATATACACACAGATATATATATAGCTTTAATAAGTAGTTGAAGAATATTAAAAGAATGCCCATTAGTTACAAGAATACTGAGAAATTTCTTTAAATATGCTTAGTTTTCTCTGAGTAAAATTGGCTTTAACAAATCCTTCTGATACTTCTTTTATGACTGTTTTTATGATTGATGATGGAGAGGGCAATGGCACCCCACTCCAGTACTCTTGCCTGGAAAATCCCATGGACGGAGGATCCTGGCAGGCTGCAGTCCAGGGGGTCGCTAAGAGTCGAGCAGGACTGAGCGACTTCACTTTCTCTTTTCACTTTCCTGCATTGGAGAAGGAAATGGCAACCCACTCTGGTGTTCTTGCCTGGAGAATCCCAGGGACGGGGGAGCCTGGTGGGCTGCCGTCTATGGGATTGCACAGAGTCGGACACAACTGAAGTGACTTAGCAGTAGCATGATTGATGAAGTATGATATTCTTAACTACCTTAAAATTGTGTGAATGTGAAGAATTTTTAAGCATCACTTTTATTTTCTGTTACTTGCTTTGAGTATTTCAATGAGCTGTCTAGAATGCCTAAGTTTAGGTGACAAAGTTAGAGAGAAGATGCAAGTGTGATATGATTGGATATTTAAAGACATAACAGATTTCTGTATGGTTGCTCTTTATAATCTAAATTCCTTTACGGCCAAAAGATATGTAGTTTTTCATTTGCATATTCATAAAAGCATTTCTTGCATATGATTAGAACTTGTTTCAGTGAATTTGCTATAGAAATGAGAGTCCCTTCTAGATATATCAAGTAGAATGGGACTTAAAATAGGGAGTTAATTACAGTAGTACTAGAGACATCAAAATGAGGGAATTAGTCAGAAATCTGGAGCTGCTGCATAGCCGGGCTGGAACTTAGGACCACGTTTGTAGGTGAGCTGCTTCCTGTAGATGCCGCTTCTGCCACTGAGCAAGTGCTGCGCCTGCCTCTGTTGCTGTAAAACCACCACTTCCATTGCCCAGTAGCACCTACCTGTTCCTACTGCTCGAGAAGAAAGAAAGTAGAATGTCTTTCTTCCATTTGCCTTCTGTTCTCTCCCATGTACTTTCATTACTGGAAACTGATGGTAACACAGCTGTCAAATGAGTCTTGGAAATTTAATTTTTAGGTTTTTATCAGTAATACAAAGGACTCTTAGAAGGGATAGTGAGACTCATAACCAAGAGATAAAAGACTAGCGCAGTGCGAAAAATTGTTAAGACAAGAGTCTTATCTTTTTAGTCTTTGTAATGTCAGTGACTACCTCAGCCTGTAACATAATAACCGCTCATAAACTTTTATTAAATCTTTCTTTTTTCAGGGTTATTTACAGATACAGAGATATATGTGAGAATAAGGTTTAGTTTTTTCTTGCATATACAAAAAATTAGATATTTTCAATATTTCAAAGTTTAATTAAAATCTACAAAGAGACCAGTTTTAATCACCTTTGGTCTTTAGCACCCAACATAGTAACTAGCACATATTTAATACTTTAAATTATTATTAGATATACTTTACTCATAAAATGTGGTATTAGAATGAACTCGTTGGTAGTTTGGTGGTATATTAGTTTTTTAAAAATACTATTTAAGTTCACATTTTATCTTCTTTCTCTTATAGCATCAAACACTTGGCTTGTTCCGGAAACTAAAGGAGCTATTGTTCAAGGGGGATATGGCCATACCAGTGTGTATGATGAAATAACAAAGTCCATTTATGTTCATGGAGGCTATAAAGCATTGCCAGGCAACAAATATGGATTGGTAGATGACCTTTATAAGTATGAAGTTAACCCAAAGACTTGGTGAGTAGATTGGGCTGAAGTATGATGGGAAAATTGGGCACTGTTCTATTTTATATTTGTATAATAGTGGTGTGTATTAAATATTTTCAAGGAGGTATTCTTGACTTTTTTCCATCTTAATTTCGACTAATGATAGTCTATTATGTAGCAGAGGCACTACATAATACATTTTCTCTGTAGCCATCTTTACTGTAAATGATTGACTTTGCAGTGTCTTCCAGTCCTATAGACAGTCTTGTTCTGTATAAATCACTCATAAGTGCTGATACTGTGTGCAGTTCAGAAGAGCAGTTTTCTTACCAATATATCTTTGAGTTTTGACATTATCTGTACTGGGATTTGTTCTTCTTTACACTCATATTTTATTGTCAGTTGTAAATTTTGAAAGCATTTGTTCAGTTTCATCGTCTAATTTCCTGTGAAATACAAAGCTGTGACATTTAGGTAAATTTTCTTTTATTGTTGTTATAAATAATACTACAATGTACATCTTGAAGCAGTCATTTTACATAAGCAAGAGTTTCTCTAGGGTGCATCTCTAGAAGTGAAATTGCTGTATCTGAGGATATTTACATCCTCAACTTTAGGACACATTTAGCAAGCCTAATTGCTGTTTGAGTCACTGTGATAACGTACCACTTCCTCCAGCAGGGTGTGAGTGTTCTTGTTTCTTCATAGTCCCACCGATACTTAATAATTATGAGGATATTTTCCTTTTGCCAGTGCAATGGATGTGAATGGTATCCTACTGATATTTTAATGTGCATATCCTGATTGATATAGTGAATAAGCATATTTTTATGTGTTCATTTGCACTTGTGTTTTTTGTTTAGTGAATTGCTTATTCACAGCCATAATTTTTTCTTATGTTTAAAATGTTAATTTTTCATTTATTGATTTTTCTATGTATGAGTTTTATTGACCAATATGCTATTTTTATTTAAAGTTTTTATTATATTTGGAAAATTTTCAGCAATTATTTCTTTTTAAAAGTTTTAGTTGAAGTATAATTGATTTACAGTGGTGTGTTAGTTTTACGTGTACAGCAAAGTGAAGCATATATTCACTCTTTTTTTAGATTCTTTTTGTTGTACTCATTTTCTTTTCTAAGATCTGGAAAGAGACCAGTGTTTTGTTCTAAGATACTAAACATTCTTTTAAACTTACATGAAATTAACTATATGTTTAAATGAAATACAGTTTTCCACTGAATTGTGATTTGTTCTGTCCCCTTCACTTTCACACATATATTCTAATTTTTACTTTACTTGAAAAAAAAAGAAAGACAGAATTAAAGAAAATGAAGACTTTTCCTTTGAGTAGCTTTGCTAATTAATTTTTTTTTTTTTTTAGTTTAAATAAAGTGCAGTATTTTATTTTAGTAGATAGGCTACTTTGCTGAACTTTTAGAAGATGTGTATTTGGAGAAATTATTTTTCAGTGGTGAAGTTAATTATTCTGGACTATAATTTCCACTTAGAAAAATTAGAAATTACCTCTTTTTAAGGCATGAGAGGACTATAAAGACAGTAAGAATATGTTGGTCAAGATTTAGGAGAGGTAAATGACAAAGGAGGTATGACTGGCATTTTGTACAACTGTTGTTCTTGAAACAATTGTGAGTCCTGAAAGCTTCCTGAGAAACTGAGCAGAACTTTTGTCAATCAATATGGAGGACCAAGTTGTATTTCTAGGTGTGCCAAGGAAGAGAGGTTTTTATTAATGATGTAGTCTGGTCCCTGAAGTTCTAAACCTAAGAGTGAGGATAAGATTATCTTTGAAACATCATGCTTTTTGATTGGATTATGGTGATCTGCCCATGGCCTAAATTGGTGACAGAGAAAAGTAAATCCTCTCTTGAGTAAAATAGTATCATACAGAGGCTCAAATTAGTTCATTTACAATATATGTTGCAAAACAAAAAATAGTAAGTCTTAGAAAAAGAAAAGCCATGAAAAAAAACCCAGCCATTTGAAATATACCAATAGGATAATGGTGGTTTCATAAAGAAACTATAAAATAATTAGGATTTTATGATCGAGGAATTACAGGTAGGAAAATATTGACAGACAGCTGCAAACTTATACTAACTTGATTACTAAGTAATCAAGTAGAAATTATAGAATTGGAAAATTGATTATTAACAAATTCTAGTCAAGGCTATGGTTTTTCCTGTGGTCATGTATGGATGTGAGAGTTGGACTGTGAAGAAGGCTGAGTGCCGAAGAATTGATGCTTTTGAACTGTGGTGTTGGAGAAGACTCTTGAGAGTCCCTTGGACTGCAAGGAGATCCATCCTGTCTATTCTGAAGGAGATCAGCCCTGGGATTTCTTTGGAAGGAATGATGCTAAAGCTGAAACTCCAGTACTTTTTGTGAAGAGTTGACTCATTGGAAAAGACTCTGATGCTGGGAGGGATTGGGGGCAGGAGGAGAAGGGGACGACAGAGGATGAGATGGCTGGATGGCATCACTGACTCGATGGACGTGCGTCTGGGTAAACTCTGGGAGTTGTTGATGGACAGGGAGGCCTGGCGTGCTGCAATTCATGGGGTTACAAAGAGTCAGACACAACTGAGCGACTGAACTGAACTGAACTGAACACAGGTTAGACATAGCTGAGGGGGAGGTTAGTGAAACAGAAGATGGATCATATTGAAATAAAGAAAGACAAAGAATGAAAAATAAAAGAGGAAAAGAAATATGAGGGACATGTGGAAGTATTGTAACATGCATGTGATTGAAGTCCAGAAGAGGATCGAGAAAATAATGTAGAGCACTATTTGAAGTCTGAAGTGCCTGAGAATTTTTAAGACAAAAGATGTCCACATACAAATTGTGTATGAGTATGGAGGGGTGAGTACAAAAAACATACACTTAGAAATATCATTGCAAAATTGATGAAAACCCAAATAGAATGAGAAAAGCCACCAGAGGGGAAAAAGACATATTCTCTTTAAAGGAGCAACACTAAGACTGACAAATGATATTTTTTTAATTGGAAAAATGGAATCTAGAAGGCATGGTGTCTTCAAATAGCTGAAGGAAGATAATCATCTGTCCAAAATTACCCAGTGAAAAACCCTTAAAAAATGAAAGCAAAGAATAGACTTTTCAGAAAAACAAGAATTGAATTTGACAATAGCAGATCTGTAATACAGAAAATACTGAATAAATAAAGAAAATTCTATTGAAGTAGAATAAAAATAATCCTGGATACTGGAGGGAATAGAGAAATGGAAAGGGTAAATCTTAAGTGATTATTTATTGTAAAATAGTATAATGGTAATTATAAAAAAGCCCTCCGTGTCCAACAAGTGAATAGAGGGAAAAATGAGAAGACTACTTAATGCATTTGGAAGAAAACAAGAAAGGAATGGAAAGGGAGCAGAATAAAATTGGGACAAATATAAAGGAAGATGGTTTAATGGTAATTGCTTCCCTGGTGGCTCAGAGACTCTGGTTTGATCCCTGGGTCGGGAAGATCCCCTGGAGAAGGAAATAGCAACCCACTCCACTACTCTTGCCCAGAAAATTCCATGGACGGAGGAGCCTGGTAGGCTACAGTCCATGGGGTTGCAAAGAGTCGGACACGACTGAGCGACTTCACTTTCACTTTCATAATGGTAATAGAGGCTTAAATACATCAAAATTTAAACGCTTGTTAATAGCAGCATATAACTCGGGAAGAAGGGTAAATGTTGTTCAGTATTTCTAAGGTCTTCATATTATATGGGAATTAATTAGAAAACTAATTTAAAGTGGACATAATTAGTTAAGGATTTATATTATAATCATTAGGTAACAAAAAAGCACTCTATGTCCAACAAGTGAAGAGAGGGAAGAATAAGAAGACTACTTAATGCATTTGAAAGAAAACAAGAAAGAAATGGAAAGGGAACAAAATAAAATTGGGACAGATATAAAGGAAGATGGTTTAATTAACTCCAAATATGTCATAATTACACTAAAAGTGAAGAAGGAAATATTCCAATTACACTAAATGTAAGAGACTAAATATTCCAATCAAAAGCTAAAGATTTTTAGACTGGGTATAAAAATTAAAGCCTATCCATATGCTTCTTAGAAAATATACAAAAAGTATAAAGGTATTTAGAGCAATTGAAAGTAAAGGGTGGAAGACAGGTACATATTATGCAATCACGAAACAAAAGAATGTTGGTATAATTGTACTCAGTTCAGTTCAGTTCAGTCGCTCAGTCATGTCTGACTCTTTGCGACCCCATGAACCACAGCACACCAGGCCTCCCTGTCCATCACCAACTCCTGAAGTCCACCCAGACCCATGTCCATCGAGTCGGTGATGCCATCCGACCATCTCATCCTCTGTCGTCCCCTTCTCCTCCTGCCCCCAATCCCTCCCAGTATCAGGGTCTTTTCCAATGAGTCAGCTCTTCGCATCAGGTGGCCAAAGTATTGGAGTTTCAGCTTCAATATCAGTCCTTCCAATAAACACCCAGGACTGATCTCCTTTAGGATGGACTGGTTGGATCTCCTTGTTCCAAGGGACTCTCAAGAGTCTTCTCCAACACCACAATTCAAAAGCATCAATTCTTTGGCGCTCAGCTTTCTTTATAGTCCAACTCTCACATCCATACATGACCACAGGAAAAACCATAGCCTTGACTAGAAGGACCTTTGTTGGCAAAATAATGTCTCTGCTTTTGAATATGCTATCTAGGTTGGTCATAACTTTCCTTCTAAGGAGTAAGCGTCTTTTAATTTCATGGCTGCAGTCACCATCTGCAGTGATTTTGGAGCCCCAAAAAATAAAGTCTGACACTGTTTCCACTGTTTCCCCACCTGTTTCCCATGAAGCGATGGGACCAGATGCCATGATCTTCGTTTTCTGAATGTTGAGCTTTAAGCCAACTTTTTCACTCTCCTCTTTCACTTTCATCAAGAGGCTTTTGAGTTCCTCTTTACTTTCTGCCATAAAGGTGGTATCATCTGTATATCTGAGGTTATTGATATTTCTTCCGGCAATCTTGATTCCAGCTTGTGCTTCCTCCAGCCCAGCGTTTCTCATGATGTACTCTGCATATAAGTTAAATAAGCATGGTGACAATATACAGCCTTGATGTACTCCTTTTCCTATTTGGAACCAGTCTGTTGTTCCATGTCCAGTTCTAACTGTTGCTTCCTGACTTGCATACAGTTTTCTCAAGAGGAGGGTCAGGTGGTCTGGTATCCCCATCTGTTTCAGAATTTTCTACTATCAGACCAATAAGAATTTAAGTCAGGCATATGCCTGGAAAATATAATAGTTCTGAATTTAAATGTACCTTATAACTCTATGTTAAGTAAAGCAAAACTGACAGAAGATGGGACAAATCATAGTATGATGTTTTAAACCCAGTTATTTTGGTAACTGTTAGTTCTTGAACACTAAAAGCCAGTAAAGATAGAAAAGATTTGAAAAGCTCAATTTATAATTTTGGAGTTTTTTTTACCAAAAAAACCCAAAATATGAGTGCATATTATCTTATGACTGCAAGAATATATGTTGTTTTCAAGTACCCAAGGACCATTTTTCTAAAATTTACCTTATACTGGGTTTTAATGCAAGTCTAAAGAAATTTAAAAAGAATGAAATCATGCGAAGTAATTAACCACAATGAAATAAATAAAAAGTAACTAGAAAAGGATGTCTGTAATTAATAAACTCCTTAAAATTGGTTAACTAAATTATGCAGAAAATTAGAAAACATTTGTACTGAATAATAGTACAAGATGATTATGATGCTGTCAAGTAAAGACATTTATAACTTTAAATGCATTTATTAGAAAATACTTTAAAAAGCCTGAAAATCAGTGGTCTAAGCTTAACCTCAAGAAGTCAGACTATAAGCAGGAGATTAATCTCAAAGAAAGAATAAAATGAATAAATGTAGAGTAAGACAATAGGAGATAGAGCACAAATTAGTGTGAAATAGAAAACAAACATGTGATAGAGATACAGCCATCAAAAATCAGCAAAGTTGGTTGTTTGTGGAGGTAGATCCCCACCCAGATTTAGAAACAGAGATCACAGTTGGCCTTCTGTATGTGTGGATTCAACCAATCATGGATTGAAGATATTAAAAAAAAGTTCGAAAAAGCAAACAGAACTTGAATTTGTCAGGCACCAGCAGCTACTTGCATAGCATTTACATTGTGTTTACAGCAGTTTACATAGCATTTACATTGTATTAGGTGTTATAAGTAATCTAGAAATGACTTAGATTATACAGGAGGATGTATATAGGTCATATGCCATTTTATGTAAGGATCTTGAACATCTGTGGATTTTGGAATTGGCGAGGCTTCTGGAACCAATTTCCCACAGATACTGAGGGATGGCTGTGTACTCAAATAACCAATTTTCAGAATGAAAACGGACATTATGGACATTATAGACATTAAATGATAATACATGAACATGATAAGCAACTGTATGAGAGTAACTTTAAAAACATTAAATGAGCCATGTCAAATATCTAGAAAAATGAAACTTACTAGAATTGATGCATGAAGAGACAGAAAATTGGAATAATCTTATAACAAAGAAGTAGAGTCTATGCTTGAAATCCTCTTCCATTAAAGAAACAAACACAAAGCAAGACAAAATAAAACCCCAAACTCTCCAGGCCCAGATAACTTTATTAGTGAATGTGCCCAGATATTTAAGAAGTATATATTTAAGAAATAACACCAGTCATTCACACACTTTCAGAGAACAGAAATAATTATTTTGCAGTTTTATGGAGTAGCAAAACCTTGAGACAAACATATGAAAAACATATTACAGCTAAGGAAATTATAGTGTTATCTTTTTTCATTAAAATAGATAAAAAATCAGGTGAATCCAACAATTTATGGAAAGAATAATACATTATTTGGGTTCACTTTAAGAATAAAAGATTAAATAAAATTTCATGAAAGAATAATTAACACATTAAAAGAATAAAGAAATAAAGGCATATATTTTTCTCAAACAATACATAGGATGTTTAGAAAAAATTTAACTTATATTCATGAAGAACCTCTAATGCAGTAGGAATAGAAGTAAACTATTCATGTAATAAAAGAAAAACTTTATTGCAAACATTAGAGTGTATTGTTGAAAAATTTCCCTTTAAAGTTAGGAATGAACAAGAGTGGTTACTGTCACTGTTTCTATTCACTATTGTATTGGAATATCCAGACAGTGCAATAATATAATTAAAGTAAAAGGGAATACAAAATATAAAAGATACATAGGTAATAGTTTGCTTGACATAAGGTCAATATAAAGAAAATATAATTCTGTATACCAAGAACAATTGGAAAATGATAATTTAAAATTAATATAAGATCAGGATGTCAAAAACATGAGAAGTAAATGTCATGACATATATGCAGGATCTTTACATAGAAAATTCAAAAACCTTGTGAGAAATTGAAGGCCTACATAAATGGAAGATACAGGGTTGGCCAAAAAGTTCATTTGGGCTTTTCCATAAGATCCTACAGAAAAACCCCAGTGAACTTTTTGATCAACCCAATGTATTATGATAATTAGTTGAAATACTCAGTATTATAGAGATATCTATTCTGTCCAAATTGATCTTTAGATTTAATGTAATCCCAAAACACAATTGCAGAAAGTAATATTTTCTTTTAGAAATTGACATGCCTATTTTAAAATTTGAAAATTCAAAGGATCAATCATAGCTAAAACTAGCTTTTAGAAGAACAAAGCTGAAAGTCTTCTTTTCTAGATTTCATGAATGTGAAGCTACAGTAATTAAGTATTGCTGCAAAGATAGAGACATAAACCATTATAGCAAATAGGAATTCCCCAGATAGACCTACACATTTATCAGAACTTTATAACATGGGGCTTTCCTGATGGCTCAGTGGGTAAAGAATCTTCCTGCAATGCAGGAGATACTGGAGGCGTGGGTTCAGTCCCTGGGTTGGGAAGATCCCCTCCACTCCATTGTTCTTGCCTGAAAAATCCCATAGACAGAGGGACTTGGAGGGTCGCAAAGAGTCGAACACGACTAAGCGACTAAGTACAGACTAGAGTATAACACAGTCGGCACTAGACAGTTGTTTTTCAATAAATGATTCTGGGTCAATGGCTATACAGTTGAAATAAACTAATCTGGGGCCCTGTTTTACATCTCATACACAAAAATTAGTTTCAGATCAATGTAAATCTAGATGTAGAGTACAAAATAATAAATATTGTAGACGATGACAGATAAATGTCTTTGTTTTTATTGGTAAAGAAAGGCTTTAAAAATAGAATTTAAACAGTATTCTCAATAAAGGAAAAATGATAAACTGAACTATATACATGTAAAAATATCACTAAGAAACTGAAAAGGTAAACTGCATTGTAGGAGGTACTGGCAATACATAAAGTCAACAAAGGTCACTTTTCCTGAATATATAGAGAAGTACTACAAATCAACAAGAAAGTGTCAGACAACTCAGTAGAAAATGGGGAAGCAACTTGAACAAAAATATATCCAAATGACAAAAACACATACTAAAAACTGCTCAACCTCAATTACCACAAGGTAATTTAAGATAACATTCAGATACCACTACACATCCACCTAAACGGTTAAAATTTATAAGGTTGTTTATCCAAGTGTGTGTAAGCTGATAGAAGCATTCTGAAAAACTTGTTGACAGTTTCTGCTAAATTTGAATACATTCATACACATATGTAATATATGTATCCTATGAAATAGTTTTATAGCTATATATTCAACAAATGTATTATATACGCAAATATAGTATACAAATATACTATATACAAATATATATAAATATTGTGGGCTTCCCTGGTAGCTCAGAGGGTATAGAATCCGCCTGCAATGTGGGAGACCTGGGTTCGATCCCTGGGTTGGAAAGATCCCCTTGGAGAAGGGAATGGCTACCCATTCCAGTATTCTGGCCTGGAGAATTCCATGGACAGAGGAGCGTGGCAGGCTACAGTCCATGGGGTTGCAAACAGTTGGACACAACTGAGTGACCCTCACTCTTTCATAAATACAGTATATGTAAATATAAATATAGTATACAAATACACTATATTTCAGACACTCATTATGCAGAGAAATTGTCAAGGATAAACAGCACCAATGGCATGTTCATCAGTATTTTGTAGAATACTGTTAACTAATAACATATTTGTGAAATTGTCTTGTGTCACTTTTCCAAAACCTGTGACAGTTACATTTTTAGAGAAATCACAAAATCTTGATAGTTCAATAAAGTAGCTTTGAATTGTTCAGTCACTCAGTTGTGTCTGACTCTTTGTGACCCTATGGACTGCAGTCTGCCAAGCTTCCCTGTCCATCACTGTCTCCCAGAGTTTTCTCAAACTCATGTCCATTGAGTCAGCTTTGAATACTCTAATGTAAAAATAACTCTCATTATATCAAATTTAAGAAGCTATAGGAAATCATTTCATGTAACCCGATTAACATCATTATGAAAACATATTTCAAGTATATGTGATTTCAGAGATTTTTTTGAGATTTTAATATAGTACCACAGAAGCATTATCTAAAACATCCTGTATCTGTAGAAATTCTCATTTCTCAAAAATGATTCCTTTTGTATTTTAGGATGTTTTATTTATTGATATTATCCTTTGCTAAGAGACTTTAAATTTGCTGTAATGATTTTTGGTACCAGGGCCATTAGGGTCTCCATTTCTTAGCCTCGTTAAATGAGATGTCTCATAATGTTTTTTGCATGTACGTGTTTGTAGAACTTGTAGCAGGAGTTCACATCTTCATTTTTCTTCTGTGTCAAGGCTTTTATGTAACAGAGACCTCAGATTTTTTTGTCCTGTTGTTGAATTTATTTTCTCTATTATTATGTTCCTTTAAAACGCAATAACAAAAGCACAGTATGTTTTAACACATAAGATACATACAAAACATTATCATTTACAACTTACAGCTGTAATGATAAATTTGATATTTTTTTCCATTTTTTTCAACTTAAAAAATATTTCAACTATACTTAGAAATACTAAAAAAGTAGTGTGTCTTATGTTTCCTCATGATTATATTCAGAGTTTGCATTTTGGTAGAACAGTAAAATGTGTTCTCCTATGACTTTTTTTGGAAAAAAAAATAGAAGTCTTGTTACATAAAATTCTCCATTTTAACCATTTAAAGTGTACAATTCAGTGGTTTTTGTTTATTGATAACCTTATGCTGCCATCACCAATCTCAGAATAGTTCCTTCTCCCTGAAAAGAACTCCTGTTCTTTCCTCTACCCTTTCCCTGCATCCCTTGGAAACCACTAATCTACTTTCTGTCTCTATAGTTTTACCTATTCTCAGTATTTCATGTCAATGAAATGTACAGTATGTGACCTTTTGCATCTGGCTTCTTTCACTTAGCATAATTTTTTCAGGGTTCGTCTACGCTGTAGTGTTTCTGCACTTGATTCTTTGTAATGGCTGGATAATATTCCATTGTACGAATATACCACATATTGTTAATGCACTCATCAGTTGATGGACAGTTGTTGGGTTTCTTTTACTTTGGGCTATTGTGAGTGAGGCTGCTGTGAACCTTCTGTAGAGTTTAACTTTATATTTTGGTTAAAGTAATGCTTAAAGTGTTTTCAGGTTTCTCCTCTGTAAAGATACAATTTTTCTTTTTTAAATAATAAACAACCCTTTGGGGGATACTTTTAGCTTATGTAAATACAGTTTCTCATTAAATTTTTTCAAAAAATTATTTTTAACTGAAAGATAATTGCTTTACAATATTGTATTGATTTCTGCCATACATCAACATGAATCAGCCATAGGTAGATATATGTCCCCACTCTCTTGCACCTCCCTCCCACTTCCCACTCCATTGTACTCCTCTAGGTAGCCCCTGTTTGAGTTCCCTGAGTCATACAGCAAATTTCCATTGGCTATCTATTTTACGTGTGGTAGTTGCATGTTTCCATGCGACTCTCTCCATTCATCCCACTTTCTCTCTCCCTCATCTCCCCCGGTCATATCCATAAGTCTCTTCTCCCTGTCTGCATCTCCAGTGCTGCCCTGCAGATAGGTTCATCAGCAGCACTTTCTAGATTCCATATACTTTACACTAGTTTTAGCATCCATTAATAATTCTTGTGAGAAACAGTTATTACTATGATGATTACCATATGGTGGTATGCTAATGTTTTTCTGTATAAATATCTCAAGTTGTATGTTCACTTATATCAGTATGAAAGGATAGATTTTTATTTTATTCAATGTTTTATAATCTATTACTATTCTTTCTTTTGGTGCCCAGAGTGTTCCAGATTTGGCCTCTGTGAACTATTTCAGTAAGTGTTCTGTATTCTTTAGACACGTCCCCAATCACTCTTGTGCCTTTCTATACTTTTTGGCACAGGCCTAAAATAAATAAATTTTTTTTACATCTTATAGTTTCCCTGCCCAAGTAAGTCATTTATTTCTTCAAGGAATCTTGATTGCATCTAGTATATGGTTGGTTGGTGGTGGTTTAGTCGCTAAGTCATGTCTGACTCTTAAGACCCTGTGGACTGTAGCCTGCCAACCTCCTCTGTCCATAGGGATTCTATAGGCAAGAATACTGGAGTGGGTTGCCAGTTCCTTCTCCAGGGGCTTCCCGACCCAGGAATCAAACCCAGGTCTCCTACATTGCAGGCAGACTCTTTACCCACTGAGCTATGAGGGAAACTAGTATATAATTGTATTTTATATACTAGGTATATACTAGGGGTATATATATATACCCCTAGTATATATATATACTAGGGGACTAGGTATGTTTATTACTTTTTTGATGTGTTTATCAGTTCAGTTCAGTTGCTCAGTTGTGTCCAACTCCTTGTGACCCCATGAACCGCAGCACGCCAGGCCTCCCTGTCCATCACCAACTCCCGGAGTTTACACAAACTCCTGTCCATTGAGTCAGTGATGCCTTCTAACCTTCTCCTCTGTCGTCCCCTTCTCCTCCTGCCTTCAGTCTTTCCCAGCATCAGGGTCTTTTCAAATGAGTGAGCTTTTCGCATCAGGTGGCCAAAATATTGGAGTTTCAGCTTCAACATCAGTCCTTCCAATGAACACCTAGGACTGATTTCCTTTAGGATGGACTGCTTGGATCTCCTTGCAGTCCAATGGACTCTCAGGAGTCTTCTCCAACACCACAGTTGAAAAGCATCAATTCTTCGGTGCTCAGCTTTCTTCACAGTCCAACTCTCACATCCATACATGACCACTGGAAAAACCATAGCCTTGACTAGAAGGACCTTTGTTGGCAAGTATGTCTCTGCTTTTTAATATGCTGTCTAGGTTGGTCATAACTTTTCTTCCAAGGAGTAAGCGGCTTTTTAATTTCATGGCTGCAATCACCATCTGTGGTGATTTTGGAGCCCCCCAAAATAAAGTCAGCCACTGTTTCCACTGTTTCCCCATCTATCTCCCATGAAGTGATGGGACCAGATGCCATGATCTTCGTTTTCTGAATGCTGAGCTTTAAGCTAACTTTTTCACTCTCCACTTTCACTTTCATCAAGAGGCTCTTTAGTTCTTCACTTTCTGCCCTAAGGGTGGTGTCATCTGCATATCTGAGGTTATTTATATTTCTCCCGGCCATCTTGATTCCAGCTTGTGCTTCCTCCAGCCCAGCGTTTCTCATGATGTACTCTGCATAGAAGTTAAATAAGCAGGGTGACAATATACAGCCATGATGTACTCCTTTTCCTATTTGGAACCAGTCTGTTGTTCCATGTCCAGTTCTAACTGTTGCTTCCTGACCTGCATACATGTTTCTCAAAAGGCGGGTCAGGTGTTCTGGTATTCCCATCTCTTGAAGAATTTTCCACAGTTGATTGTGATCCACACAGTCAAAGGCTTTGGCATAGTCAATAAAGCACAAGTAGATGTTTTTCTGGAACTCTCTTGCTTTTTCCATGATCCAGTGGATGTTGGCAATTTGATCTCTGGTTCCTCTGCTTTTCTAAAACCAGCTTGAGCAGCTGGAAGTTCATGGTTCACATATTGCTGAAGCCTGGCTTGGAGAATTTTGAGCATGACTTTACTAGCGTGTGAGATGAGTGCAATTGTGCGGTAGTTTGAGCATTCTTTGGCATTGCCTTTTTTTGAGATTGGAATGAAAACTGACCTTTTCCAGTCCTGTGGCCACTGCTGAGTTTTCCAAATTTGCTGGCATATTGAGTGGAGCACTTTCACAGGATCATCTTTTAGGATTTGAAATAGCACAAATGGAATTCCATCACCTCTACTAGCTTTGTTCCTAGTGATACTTGCTAAGGCCCATTTGACTTCACATTCCAGGATATCTGGCTCTAGGTGAGTGATCACACCATCATGATTAACTGGGTTGTGAAGATCTTTTTTATACAGTTCTTCTGTGTATTCTTGCCACCTCTTCTTAATATCTTCTGCTTCTGTTAGGTCCATACCATTTCTGTCCTTCATTGAGCCCATCTTTGCATGAAATGTTCCCTTGGTATCTCTGATTTTCTTGAAGAGATCTCTAGTATTGTTTATAGATCCTGTCAGAAGATAGAGCCAGGAGATTTACAAACATACATCTGTATCTATTTATAGAAGTTGGTGTATATCTTTATTACTGTATATCTGTCTAAGCTGCATAATAATGTAATACAACATTATAGGATTTATTTTAGACTTCCTGTCCTTCATATTGGTAAATCCCAAATCCCTTTTGAAAGTGAGAAATCCAGATCCCATTTTATAATTCATGTATTTTTAAATAATTATCTGCTTATTAGATACTGGAGGTTGGTTTATATATTGTAGTAAAGGTATCACATCTGGAAAAACAGCTGCAATTTTTATCACCATCACTTAATTTTCTTGTTGTCTTTTGATTAATAGGCTTTATTTTTTAGAACAGTTTTAGGTTTAAAGAACAATGAGCAAAAGGTAGGGAGCAAGCAAGCATGCCCAAATACCTGCATATGTTCTCCATCCCCAGTCTATTATTAACATTTTGCATTAGTGGGGTACATTCATTACAATTGATGTCAATATTGATCCATTGTTACTAACTAAAGTCCATAGTTTACATCAGGATTTACTTTCATGTTGTAGGTCCAGAGGGTTCACACCATGTATAATGACATGTTCCACTGCTACTGTATCATACAGAATAGTTTCAGTTGCCCTTGAAATCCTGTGCTCGCCTCCTGCTCTCCCTGCCCTACCCCGGCAACTGTTGATATTTTTGCTGTCTCCATTGCTTTGCCTTTTCCAGAATGTTATGTAGTTGGAATCATACAGTATATATCCTTTTTTAGATTGGCTTCTTTCTCTTGGCAATATGCTTTTATGGTCCTTGAAGTCTCTTCATGGCTTAATAGCCTATTTTATCACTGAATAATATTGTGTTGTATGGATGTGGTACAGTTGTTTATCCATTCACCCACTGAAGGACATCTTGGTTATTTCCAAGTTTTGACAATTATTAATAAAGCTGCTATAAACGTTTTTTGCATCAACATAAATTTTCAACCAATGATCACAGTTATTGGATTGTGTGGTAAGTGTGTTTAGTTTTTTATGATTATGTTTAGTGCTGTAAGAGTGATTGTATAATTTTTCATTCCTACCAGCAATTAATGTTGCTCTGCATCCTTGCTAGCATTTGGTGTTAATGTGTTGAATTTTAGCCATTCTAATAGGTAGTGGTGAGTCATTATTTTAATTTGTAGTTCCCTAATGCCATGTTATAAGAGAAGGCAATGGCACCCCACTCCAGTACTCTTGCCTGGAAAATCCCATGGACGGAGGAGTCTGGTAGGCTGCAGTCCATGGGGTCGCTAAGAGTCGGACACGACTGAGCGACTTCACTTTCACTTTTCACCTTCATGCACTGGAGAAGGAAATGGCAACCCACTCCAGTGTTCTTGCCTGGAGAATCCCAGGGATGGGAGAGCCTGGTGGGCTGCTGTCTCTGGGGTCGCACAGAGTCGGACACGACTGAAGCGACTTAGCAGCAGCAATGCCATGTGATGATGCTATGAAAGTGCTGCACCCAATATGCCAGCAAATTTGGAAAACTCAGCAGTGGCCACAGGACTGGAAAAGGTCAGTTTTCATTCCAATCCCAAAGAAAGACAATGCCAATGAATGCTCATACTACCACACAGTTGCACTTGTCTCAGACGCTAGTAAAGTGATGCTTAAAATTCTCCAAGCCAGGCTTCAGCAATACGTGAACTGTGAACTTCCAGATGTTCAGGCTGGTTTTAGGAAAGGCAGAGGAACCAGAGATCAAATTTCCAACATCTGCTGGATCATGGAAAAAGCAAGAGAGTTCCAGAAAAACATCTATTTCTGCTTTATTGACTATGCCAAAGCCTTTAACTGTGTCGATCACAATAAACTGTGGAAAATTCTGAAAGAGATGGGAATACCAGACCACCTGACCTGCCTCTTGAGAAACATGTATGCAGATCAGGAAGCAACAGTTAGAACTGGACATGGAACAACAGACTGGTTCCAAATAGGAAAAGGAGTACATCAGGGCTGTATATTGTCACCTTGCTTATTTACCTTATATGAAGAGTACATCATGAGAAATGCTGGGCTAGAAGAAGCACAAGCTGGAATCAAGATTGCTGGGAGAAATATAAATAACCTCAGATATGCAGATGACAGCACCCTTATGGCAGAAAGTGAAGAGGAACTAAAGAGCCTCTTAATGAAAGTGAAAAAGGAGAGTGAAAAAGTTGGGTTAAAGCTCAGCATTCAGAAAACTAAGATCATGGCATCTGGTTCCATCACTTTAGGGCAAATAGATGGGGAAACAGTGAAAACAGTGGCTGACTTAACTTTTCTGGGCTCCAAAATCACCGCAGATGATGATTGCAGCTATGAAATTAGAAGACGCTTACTCCTTGGAAGGAAAGTTATGACCAACCTAGATAGCATATTCAAAAGCAGAGATATTACTTTGCCAACAAAGGTCTATCTAGTCAAGGCTATGGTTTTTCTGGTGGTCATGTATGGATGTAGAGTTGGACTGTGAAGAAAGCTGAGCACTGAAGAATTGATGCTTTTGAGCTGTGGTGTTGGAGAAGACTCTTGAGAGTCCCTTGGACTGCAAGGAGATCCAACCAGTCCATCCTAAAGGAGACCAGTCCTGGGTGTTCATAGGAAGGACTGATGCTGAGGCTGAAACTCCAGTACTTTGGCCACCTCATGCAAAGAGTTGACTCATTTGAAAAGACCCTGATGTTTGGAGGGATTGGGGACAGGAGGAGAAGGGGATGACAGAGGATGAGATGGTTGGATGGCATCACCGATTCAATGCACATGAGTTTGGGTAAACTCCAGGAGTTGGTGATGGACAGGGAGGCCTGGCATGCTGAGATTCATGGGGTTGCAAAGAGTCAGACACGACTGCACAACGGAACTGAACTGAACTGAATGCCCTATCATGTTGAAGATATATTCATATACTTATTTTTCCATCTTTATGTCTTCTTTGAAAGGCTGTATTTTCAGATCTTTTGCCAATTTTTAATTGAGTTATTTTCTAATTGTCGAGTTTTAAGAGTTCTTTGTATATTTTGGATTCAAGTACTTTTATCAGATATTTGTTGCGAATAATTTCTCCAAGTCTGTGGCTTACTGTTTCATTCTCTGAATGATGTCTTTCACAGAACTTAAGTTTTTAGTTTTAATAAGTTGGACTTAGCATTTTTCTTTTATAAATTGTCCATTTGTTGCTGTATCTAAAGAGTCATGAATCTCATGGCCACCCTGTGGTTGTCCTGTGTTATCTTCATGGAGTTTTATAGTTTTGTATTTTACATTTAGTCTTATGATTCATCCTGTGTTAATTTTTGTAAAAGGTATAAGATCTGTCAATTTTCTTTTCTTTTTTTTGCATTTGGATGTCCTGTTGTTTCAGCACCATTTTTTGAAATGACTGTCTCTCTCTGTTGAGTTGTTTTTGTTAGAAGCCAGTTGACTATATGTGGGTCTGTTTCTGGGCTCACTGTTCTGTTCCATTGATCCGTGTGTGTGTCCTTCCCCTAGTACCATGCTGTTTTGGTTGTTGTATCTCTATGGTAAGTTTTGAAGTCAAGTAATGTCAGTTTTCTGAGTTTGTTCTTCTCCCACAATATTGTGTTGACCATTCCTCCTAGAATTTTGACTGGGATTGCAGTGAATATATAGACGAGACTGGGAGCAGCGATGTCTTGATAATAGTAAATCTTCCTGTCCATATATATGGACTATCCCTTTATTTACTTCCTTGATTTCTTTGATCAGAGTTTTGTAATTTTCCTAATATAGATCTTATCCACATTTTATTAGATTTATACCTGTTTCAGTTCGTGTGGGTGCTATGTAAATGGTGTGTGTCTTTATTTCAAGTATCTATTGTTTATTGTTGATATGTAAGAAAGCGATTGACGTTCATATATTAACCTTGTATCCTGAAACTATAATCACTTATTAGTTCCAGGAGTTTTAAAATTGCTATTGCTGTTGATTGTTCGTTTTTTTGTACATAGATGATTGTGTTATGTGTGAAAAGACAGTTTTACTTATTCCTTCCCATTTTGTATATCTTTTATCCACCACCCCCCTTTTTTGGCTTATTGCAGTAATTAGAGCTTCCAGTAAAATGTTGAATAGGAGTGGTACAGAATATATCTTGTCTTTTTCTTTTTCTTAGAAGGAAAGCATATGTTTTCTTGCCATTAAGCATAAATTTTGGATAATTTTTTTTTATCAAGGTGAGGAAATGCCCCTCTATTCCTAGAGTTATTATTCTTAGAGTTGTTAGAGTACTTTATATGTTCTAGATATAAATTCTTTATCAGATACATGACCTATATTTTCTTCCATGCTGTATGTTCGTTTTCATGTTATTTTTAGTGTCCTTTGAAGCTCAAGAGTTTTTAATTTTTAAGACTCTTTTATCTGTTATACATTTTGTCACACCTGTGGTGTCATATTAAGCATCCTTTGCCTAATGCAAGGCAAGGAATATTTGTTTCTACAGTTTCTTCTACAAGTTTTATCCCTTGTAGCTCTTAAATTTAGGCATTTTATTCACTTTTTAGTTAATTTTTGTATATATTGTAAGGGAAGGGTTCAGTTTCTTTCTTTTGGATATCCAGTGGTCCTAGCGCCATTTGTTGAAAAAAGTATTCTTTCCTTTCTTTGAATTGGCTATTTTGGGCCCTTGAATTTGCACATGAATCATAGGATTGTTTTTATTGTTCAGTTGCTAAGTGCGATCTCAGGACTGAAGGCTCCTCTACCCTTCACTATCTCCCGGAGTTTGCTCAAATTAGTGTCCATCAAGTCGGTGATGCCATCCAACCATCTCATCCTGTGTCACCCTCTTCTCCTCCTGCCCTCAATCTTTCCTAGCATCAGGGTCTTTTCCAATGAATCTGCTCTTTGTATCATGTGGCCAAAGTATTGGAGCTTCAGCTTCAGCAGTCTTTCCAGTGAATATTCAGGATTGCTTTACTTTAGGATAGACTGGTTTGATTGCCTTGCAGTCCAAGAGTCTCTCAAGAGTCTTTTCCAGCATCACAATTCAAAAGAAAAAGTTCTTTGGTGCATAGCCTTCTTTATGGTCCAGCTTTCACATCTGTATGTGGCTACTGGAAAAACTGTAGCTTTGATTGTTCGGACCTTTGTCGGCAAAGCGATGGTTCTGCTTTTAACTACGCAATGTTTGTCATAGCTTTACTTACAAAGAGTTTGTCAGTTAAAAAACATCCAATTGGGATTTTATAGAGTAAGTTGAATCTGTAGATCAGTTTGGAGAGTATGACCATCTTAACAATATTTTGTTTTCCAATCTAGGTAAAAAGGTATCTTTTCATTTTTTAGGCTGTCTTTAATTTCTCTCCTCAATATTTTCTTGTCTTCCTGGTATAAATTTTATGTGTTTCATTAAATTTATTTCTAAATGCTTTATTGTTGTCGATCCTGTTGAAAATTGTTTTATTATTTTTATCATAATATTTTTCATTTCTTGTAATAGAAGGACAGTTTATTTTTTGCACATTGTTCTTTTAGCCTCCAAACTTGCTAAACTGATTTATTAGCTATAGCAGTTTTTTGTAGGTTTATTTGAATTTCTGTGAAAGATCATGTCATTTACAAGTAGAGTTTTACTTCTTCCTTTCCCATCTAGAAGCATTTTATTTTCTTGCCCATTTTCCTTTCTATAATCTCAAATACAAAGTTGAATAGAAGTGACAAGAGTGAAAATCCTGCTTATTCCTGATCTTAGAGGGAGAACATTTTGTCTTTGACCTTTAAGTATGACGTTGCTGCTGCTGCTAAGTTGCTTCAGTTGTGTCCGACTCTGTGCGACCCCATAGACGGCCTCCTACCAGGCTCCCCTGTCCCTGGGATTCTCCAGGCAAGAACACTGGAGTGGGTTGCCATTTCCTTCTCCAATGCATGAAAGTGAAAAGGGAAAGTGAAGTTGCTCAGTCGTGTCCAACTCTTTGCAATCGCATGGACTGCAGCCTACCAGGCTCCTCCGTCCATGGGATTTTCCAGGCAAGAGTACTGGAGTGGGGTGCCATTGCCTTCTCTGAAGTATGATGTTAGCTATGATGTTAGCTGTGTGTTTTGTTTGTTAGTTTTGTAGATATCCTTTGTATTAGGCTGCTGTAACAAATTACCACAAACTATGTAGCTTAAAACAATGAAAAGATATTCTGTTACAGGTCTGGAGGGCAGGAATGCAAAATCAAAGTGTAACCATGGCCATGCCTCTTCCAGAAGTACAGGGAAAAGACCTTTCTTTGCCTCTTCTAGCTTGGCCTGTCAGTGTTCCCGGAGATGTGCTTGAACCTCTCCAGTTGCTGCCAGAGTTACATTCTGGTTTTTGTTCTTGTTCAGTTGTCCAGTTGTGTCTGACTTTGTGACTCTGTGGACTGCAGCTTGCCAAGCCTCCCTGTCCCTCACCATCTCCCAAATTTGCCCAAGTTCATGTCCATTGCATGGGTGATGCCATCCACCCATCTCATCATTTGATGCCCCCTTCTCCTGCCCTCAATCTTTCCCAACTTCAGGGACTTTTCCAATGAGTCTACTGTTTGCTTCACATGACCAAAATACTGGAGTTTCAACTTCAGCATCAGTCTTTCCAATGAGTATTCAGGGTTGATTTCCCTTGAGACTGACTGGTTTGATCTCCTTGCTGTCCAAGGGACTTTCAAGAGTCTTCTCCAGCACCACAGTTTGAAGGTATCAATTCTTTGGCATTCTGCCTTCTTTATGGTCCAGCTCTCACAACCATACATGACCACTGGGAATACCATAGCCTTGACTATAGGGACCTTTGTGGACAGAGTAATGTTTCTGCTTTTCACCACACTGTCTAGGTTTGTCATAATAGCTTCCTGCCAAGAAGCAATTGTCTTCTGATTTCATGGCTGCAGTCAACATTTGTAGTGATCTTAGATTCCAAGAAGAGGAAATCTGTCACTACTTCTACATTTTCCCCCTCTGTTTGCCATGAAGTAATGGGACCAGATGCCATGATCTTTATTTTTTAAATATTTAGTATTAGGCTGGTTACCTTACCTCCTCCTCTTTGCTGTGTGTCTCTTAAATGGACCCTTGTCATTGGCTTAAGTCCACTGGATAAACTGTGATGAGTTCCTCATCTTTAAATCCTTAATTTAATTGTATCTGAAAAAAATACTTTTCCCGAACAAGGTAACATTCGCAGGTTCTGGAGATTAGGACATGGATGCATCTCTTGGGGTGGGCACCATTCAGCCTTACCAGGTTGAGGAATTTACCTTCTGTCTCTCTCTTGTTGGGTGTTCTTTTTTTATCAGGAAAGGGTGTTGGAATTTTTCTAGGCTTTTGCTGTATCTATTGGATATATATATATACACACACAGAAGTGGGATTGCTTGATCATATGGCAGCTCTTGGTAGTTCAGTTTTTATTTTTATTTTTTTCAGGAATGTCCATACTGTTTTCCAAATTGACTAAACCAGTTTCCATTCCCATCAGTAGTACTTCTATATCTTTTCTTCACATCCTTGCTAACACTTAGCTTTTCAAACTTGTTAATTATTTTAAATTAAAATATAATCGACATATAACATTATATTAATTTTAGGTGTACAGCTTAGTGAATTGATACATGTTTGTGTTGTAAAATGATTACAACAGTAAATTTAGTTAACTTATACATATAGTTATGAATTATTTTTTCTTGTGATGAGAACTTTTAAATTCTTAGCAACTTTCAAATATAAAGCAGTATTGTTAGCTATAATCAGCATGCTGAATATTATATTATCAGGGCTTATTTGTCATATAACTAGAAACTTATGCCTTTTGACCACCTTTACTCATTTCACCCACCTTTTACCACCTGCCTTTTGTGTCCACCAATCTACCCTCCATATCTATAAGTTCATTAAAAGATTTTTTTAGATTCTACATATGAGTGAGACCATAACATATTTCCCTTTCTCTGACTTATTTCCCTTAGTGTAATGCCCTCAAGGTCCATCTGTGTTGTTGCAAATGGCATGATTTCCTTTTTTGTGGCTGAATAATATTTCTCTAGCTTTTTTTAGTCAACAGTTGATGGGTACTCAGGTGGTTTCCACGCCTTAGTTATTATAAATAATGCTGCAATGAGTATGGGGGTGCAGATATCTTTTTGAAATAGTTATTTCACTTGGATAAATAGAGTGGAATTGCTGGATAATTTGGTAGTTCTATTTTTTGAGAAACCTCCCTACTGTTTTCCACAGTGACTGAACCAATTTGTAGTCCCATCAACAGTTCGTAAGTGTTCCCTTTCCCACATCCTCACAGCACTTGTTACTTCCTGTGTTTTCGATAATACCATTCCAACAAGTGTGTGTGTGTGGGCGGTGGTATCTCATTGTGGTTTTCATTTGCATTTCCTTGTTGAGTGATTTTCATGTATCTGCTGACTCTTTGTCTTCTTTGGAAAAATGTCTATACAGATCCTCTGCTCATTTTTAATTTTTTTTTTTTCTATTGAGTTATGTGAGTTTTTATACATTTTAGAGATTGCATTTTCTCAACTCCACAAAGCCAGGCCTGCTATGGAGAACCTGTTATTTATTTTGCCCAGGGCATTGCCTGAAGTGTGCAAGTGCCTAAAGTGTGCAAGGTTATGCACATTTGGCCACTCAGCAGAGTGGAGCCAGTTATACACGTGTGCTCGTGCGTGACGTGTAGAAACTCAAGTGTACTGTCTGCGGGGTGTGTTTGGGGTACTGGCTACATGGGGGAGGGATTTATGCGTATGCTGGCTTGGGTGAATCTAATTCATCCTATGAAGTTTATGGGTGGGCTTCTTGCTGAAGTTCCTGAGGTAGTTAGTAGAAACCTTTGCCCTTCTTGGGTTTTGTACGCTGGTTGCTGAGAGCCCTGTTTTCTCTCCCCTGCTGATCCCATTATTGTTTTGGATGGCATGAAAAAGAAGTGGGCTTCTTGGGCAGTACCCTGCTTGGGTGGACGCTAGTCACCCACTAGGCTCTCTCTTTGCTCATGGGTGGAACAGCAGCTTGGAGAAGTTTCTCTTGACAGTGAGCTCTTGCCTTGGGGCACGTGAAGTGAGAAAGTTAAACTGTTACTAATCGCTTCTGTTCTTGGAATTTTTGTTCTAAGTAGTGCTAGGACTACTCTGCTGGACTGCTGGGCTCTCACAAATGTACTCCTGTCTCCAAGTAGCTGAAAAATCACTGCTTCTGTGGGAGCACCAAGGTGCTGTTGACTGATAAAATAACGCACAACCTAAAGGTTCAGAATTATGTTTTATTTGGTGGACAAATCTAAGGACTTAGGCCCAAGACACAGCATCTCAGATAACTCTGAGAGACTGCTCCAGAAAGGCAAGAGAGAAGCCAGGTTAATAGGAGTTTTTGCAGCAAAGTCCATGTAGCCAGAACATCAGAAGATTACTGTTACTTAAGGAAAACCAGACATCTCAAATTAAGGAACTTAGCACTTTTTCTACATATGAAAAGATACAAAATCTAGGCTCATAGAAATCATTGCTTTGAGATGCACCTCAGCTATCTGGGGCCAGATGCTTCTCATCCTGAATCTGCTCAGGGTGCTCTGTCCAGGGTGGCCTCACTGGCAGGCATTCTGTTTCCATTCTGAGTTTCCTCAGGGCTCACCATCGAGGTTGCAATGTGATTGCTCGATGGCTGCAGCATCCTTTTTTTTTTTTTTTTTTACTGATATGACAGGCAATATGTTTTATTCACAGCAAGAAAATCTTATTACAGCACCTTGATAATGTCTCTCCCCTGTATCTTCTTATTCTGGCTTATTAAAAAATTCAACATTTTCATATGCTATCCCATTGCCTTTTGGCCCTTATTGTTTCTGATGAGAAGTCAGTTATTTATCTTATTGGGGTTCTCTTGTATGCAAAGAACCTTCTTTCTGTTGCCCAAGATTTTATCTTTGGCTTTCAGTATTCCTGTTTTATGTCTGAATGTGGCTTTTCTGTACTTTTTTCCTACTTGCAGTTTGTTGAGCTTCTTTGATATGTATGCTAATGGTTTTCATCAAATTTAGGAAGTTGTCAGTCATCATTTCTCAAACAATTTTTTACCTTTTCCCCCTCTACCTTAGAATTCCCAGTTAATGCATCGTCTTGCTGTTAATGGTGGTGTACATTTCTCATAGACTGTTCATTTTCCTTTCTGTTTTTAGAACTGCAGAATCTCTACTGATTTATCTACTAGTTCACTGATTTTTTTCTTTTATCTGCTGAAATATGCTATTGAGCTTCTCTGCTAAATTTTAAAATTTCAATTTTATACTTTAAAATTCCACATTTTTCTTTTCCTGGTTATTTTTCTTTGTTGATGCTTTATATTTAATAAGATATTGTTATACTTCTTTAAATTTTGTTTTCTTTGCTGCTGCTGCTGTTAAGTCGCTTCAGTTGTGTCCGACTCTGTGCGACCCCAGAGACAGCAGCCCACCAGGCTCCCCTGTCCCTGGGATTCTCCAGGCAAGAATACTGGAGTGGGTTGCCATTTCCTTCTCCAACGCATGACAGTGAAAAGTGAAAGGGAAGTCGCTCAGTCGTGTCCGACTCCTAGCGACCCCATGGACTGCAGCCTACCAGGCTCCTCCGTCCATGGGATTTTCCAGGCAAGAGTACTGGAGTGGGGTGCCATTGCCTTCTCCTTGTTTTCTTTAAGTCTTTTTAATAGCTGCTTTAGAGTCTTCTTTTTTTTGTTTCATCTGGCATCTGGGTTCTCTCAAAGGTGGTTCTGTTGCTTGCTTTTATTCCTGTGTATGGCATGGGACACAGTTTCCTATTTCATTGCATGCCATAATTTTCCCCGAAAGCCAGGCATTTTAGGCAGTACATTGCAGCAACTCTGGATCCTGACTTTTCCTCCCTCCCTGAGGCTGCTGTAATTTCATTTGTTTAGGGACTTGGCTGAATTCTTTTAGTGAAGTCTCTCTCTTTCTCCACATGCGTCCTCTGATGTTCCTCTTCAGATGGTACAGGCTGGGGAGAAACATAGTCACCCTGGGATGATTGGGATTTTAGCAGAGTTCTTCAACTTTTTCCTCTGAGCTCTTTGTTAAGCTATCTGCCTCTGTTTGTATCACCTCACCCCCTGTGAAGTGAAGTCTCTCAGTTGTGTCCAATTCTTTGCGACCCCATGGACTGTAGCCTACCAGGCTCCTTTGTCCATGAGATTTTCCAGGCAATAGTACTGGAGTGGATTGCCATTTCCTCACACCCTAGCCTCCACTAATTGCCAACTGATAGTTCTGTTATTTTCAGCAAAGCTCTGTGGGCATGAATTGCTCCATGGTCTGAATTGCATTTTATACCTTTTACAGGGGTAGTCTGTGAGGCTAGTCGTTGATGTTCTGACCCTAGTAAGGCTCTTATTAGCTGTCTTTCCCCCTGATTCTCTCCGATAAACTTCTGGTATGTCTATTTTTAACTTTTTATTCTCACATAGATACTTGAGAAACAACCTCCATTGTTTCTGAGAGTGCCTTTAAGGCTTGAAGTTTGCTGCCCTGTACCCAATGAAGTCAGGTTCCCTTGGGAGAGCTTTGGGCCTTTCCTTTTCTTAGGCTGCCTCTCCCTGTTGGGGATAACCTCTCTGTGATTGCTTTGGAAATATAGGTGGGGGTTTCTGGCTTGTTCTTTCAGTGACACCACTGTGTTATGTACACTGGATATTGATGGTAGCCTTTGCTCTTCTCAGCCTTCTTCTTTTATCTTGGAACTGTTGCCCTGTAAATTAGGGGTGAAGATTTTTGGGCCCTCGTGTTCTTAACCTGTATGTGAGGCCTGGCTTCTACTCTGTGAGTGGGAGCAAGGTAGAGAATGAGCACTCACACCTCTCGTGCTTTCTCCTTGAATAGAGCTTCTGCCACCAAGAGTTAGGGGGCATGAGAAGTACTGGCAATCTGCTACTCCTGGTTGTATGTATATTATTGGCCTGAACTAGGAACTGAGGGATAAAGGAGTATTCTCTTCTCAACCTTACCAGCCTGGGGTTGAGCAGTCTTGCTGAACAGGTTGTGTTTGTGTCGGGAGGTGGTGGTAACGGGAAGAATGAGAGTTGGTAATGAGTCAGATATCATGAACTGTTGCTGTTCTTACTGAAATGTAGTTGATGTTCCTGAGTAATTCTTTATTTGTTGTTGCTCTTGGCAAAAGGTTTTGAGATCCAAAAAAGACATTAAAAAAAAAATAATTTTTACCAATTATAGTTCTTTCCCTGGGGAGATTGTGTATGGACCTCCTTATGTTGCCATTCTGTAGGTCATTTCCATATTCTTTAAGCATTTGTTGCTGTTCAGTCGCTCAGTCATGTCCAGCTCTTTGCGACCCCATGGACTGCAGCACACCAGGCTTCCCTGTCCTGTACCATTTCCTGGAGTTTGCTCAAACTCATGTTCATTGAGTGGTATTAAATCTATGGTTTCTAAGATACTATATTTGCCTTACTAACTGTACCATACATGTTAACTGTGTTTATATTCTGATTCTTTGTTTGTACTGGGGATTTATTTATAAAGTATTGACTCATATTGTCCTGAACCTTTAATATATATTAGTTCATTCAGGTAAAATATACTTGTGAACATATATTTGTAGTTTTTCTCTCAAAATTGCACTGTAATTAATTAAAAGAACATTTACATTAATTTTATTGTTTCTCAAAAATGCATTGAGATTTTCATTTATACACAATATAGATATACCTCAGAAATAATCTTAAGCAAATGAACATGAATACAAATGAATACCAACTATGTCATTCCATTTTGTAAAGTACAAAGACAGCCATCTAAATGTTTGCTATTAGAATCAGAATAGTGGTAATTTTTTATTTTTTGGTCTTAGTACTCATTGCTTAGTTGTATTCATTTTGTGGAAATTTCATTGGGTTTAAGACTTATGTGCACTTTTATGTATATATTTAATGAGTTAAAAAACATTTTATTGGATCCATATGCGTCATATAGTTTTAACTGCATACTGTTTAGAATAAATTTATTACATTTAACTTTATTTACTTTGGTGTTTAAAACTGATGATAAGTCAGTCCTCTAAAGAAAATTTGTTTCCTACTTTTATAAATAAAAACAAAATACAAAATATAAATTATTATGAAATCATTAATGATTATGTTTAATATTGTGTTTCCTCAAAGCATTTTAAGGTACTCTGAATCTCAAAGTATTTTTTAAAAACATTGACGTTTAGAGGCCATTTGTTAAAAATAATAAAGCGTGTTATTTTTACAATTCCAAGGAAAATTCTGTATTCAAACTAGATCCTTTCTGTACTTGATATAAGATCAGGGAGGTCTTTTTATCTTTTGTAATACATTTTTAAATTTTATCCTGTAGGACTATTTTGAAAGAAAGTGGGTTTGCCAGATACCTTCATTCAGCTGTTCTTATCAATGGAGCTATGCTTATTTTTGGAGGAAATACCCATAATGACACTTCCTTGAGTAACGGTGCAAAATGTTTTTCTGCCGATTTCCTGGCATATGACATAGGTATGTATCTGTTAGGACTGTACAAAGTAGGAAATACCAGAAGTTTTTCATGTAGAGATTCTCAAATACATTACTAAACAGCATGTGTATATGTCATTTTAGAGAGAGAAATTCAGCAACAGATTTTGAAAGGAATTCTCTCCAATTTCAGCATAAATAGTAGTATAGGTGAAGGGAGCAAATGAACTGAGGTGAATGAGTGGTGAAGGCAGGGGAATTGAGAAATCTGGGTTTGAATGTCCTATTCGAAGGCTTTTATGTTTTGTGTTCCTACATGAGCACTTTATTAGTCTGTTTTGTTTGACTATTACTGTGTTAGTTTTGATAATGGATAGATACGAAGCACTATCAAATTTACATTGCAGAGAGTAGGAATACAAGCATTTTAGATTTAGTGGGGATGAGCACAGAAAAATTTAAATTAAACTCACAAGATATACTTTCATGGTATAGGAAGCTGATAGAATTAGAGAAAGAAATATAAAGATAGAAAAGCTAATGAAATAATATTTTGGGACAAAATGGAAACCCAGAACATATCTAAGCATGGAAGTAACTAAGTTTTTACCAGGGAATCTAGAAATATAATACGTCTATGATTTTAATTGATTTTAATTATCTTATCTATAGTCCTATCAATTTCTGAATGTTAAACAATGTATTTATTGAAATACTAAATTTAGCTACCTATTAGACCACTGTAATGAAAAAATTTCTTCTCTCTGTATATTATAGATAAAACCTAGTTGATTTAAATCTTTAGCAGCACTTAAGAGCACTTTTTATTGATTGTGTGAGGTAATATACCAATTTTAAGCTATTAAGGAACATTTTGATAAATAAAAATAAAAGAGACCAAAGAGTAACACATTTAATGGATATAAGAAGTATACTTCCACTCTTAAACATCATAATGGTACATAATCTACTTTAGAAAATTATTTCAAGTGTCAGCATATAAAGAAAATTATGAACTATTAATAAGCACTTTGACTTCTAAACTATTGTAAGCATGTTTGGAAAGAAATTCCTAGTAATAAAGTTAGGCATAGTTTTAAAACTCTATGAATATTTGCATGTGAGTCATCATTGAAAAGAATTCACTGTCTTTTAGAACCTAAATAGTTAAATATTTGCCTTTTTGAAATAATAATTTGAAGTCATGGTTCATGATGAAATGGGATTGTAATGGCTTTTATAAGGCTTAAAAATCAGTGCCCCAGATCCAGAAAATCAGTTAAATGAAATACAGAATCTAGGCTGGTTTATTATGATGAGACAGTAAGCTTATTTCTCAGGTGGATGAACATTTTATGTGTTTTTCTTCTAGGAATTAAAATCCTAGGAAAAGTGTAGAATTTTGTTGTTATTTTTAAAAATCCATGAAGTGAGATGTTGAACTTTTGAAAAGATTCTTCAAGCAGCTTCTACTCAATTTCTATATTTTAATGAGCAAATTAATGTTGAGCTATTTTGTAGCTGACATATTGGGACATATTTTTATTTCTTCCATATTGTTCAAGATGACCATATTTTAGGTTTTATACATTTAAAATATACCAAGGTGAAAAACATTAGAAATATAAGTTTTTCAGAGAAAGAAAGGACTCAGATTATTATTATTCTAATAGCTACTCTTTATTAAGTCAGTTCCAAGAGCTAGGTACTATTGTTGCTGTTTAGTTGCTAAGTCATGTCTGACTCTTTTGTGACCCCTTCCAGGCTCCTCTGTTCATGGGATTTCCCAGGCAAAAGAATACTGGAGTGGGTTGCTATTTCCTCCTCCAGGGGATCTTCCTGACCCAGGGATTGAACCTATGTCTCTTGTATTGCAGGAGGATTCTTTACTGCTGAGCCACCAGGGAAGCCCTATAATAAGAGCTTTATTTACAATGTCTGTAACCTCTCTAATAACCTTGTAAATAAGATGTTAGTAAACTCAATTTTAGATTATTAAGCACAAGACTAATAGGAATTAGTCCAAAGCCCTGCTGGTGGTAAATCCAGTTTTGTTAAAAACTCCTAAATTGATAGTCTTTCCACTTGACTACACTGTGGTGTTTAGTTGACTCCATTGTATGTTCTTAATTTTGTCAATAAATTACATGACACTTAATTTTTAGTAATGTTTAGTAATGTTTCTTAATGCTATGGAAAAAGTAAAAGTTGCTCAGTTGTGTCCAACTCTTTGCAGCCCTATGGACTATGAAGTCCATGGAGTTCTCCAGGGCAGAATACTGGAGTGGGTAGTCTTTCCCTTCTTCAGGGGATCTTCTCAACACAAGGATCGAACCCAGGTCTCCCGCACTGCAGGCAGATTCTTTACCAGCTGAGCCACAAGGGAAGTCCAAGAATACTGGAGTGGGTAGCCTTTTCCTTCTCCAGGGGATCTTCCTGACCCAGGAATCAAACTAGGGCCTCCTATATTGCAGACAGATTCTTTACCAACTGAGCTATCAGGGAAGCCCAATGCTATGGAAAGATAGAAGCAAATAATTAGTTTCATTTTTCAAGCAAACTGTTAAAATTGGAGGAAGAATAGCACATTTTAACAGTATTGTTTTTTAACATAGGTTTTTGTTTGCCCTGTGCTAATAAGTAACAACAAAAACAAAAACAGCCTTACAATCAATACAGGATAAAAGCATTTTGTTTTACCTTATTTGATTATTTCTCTGCGGTTCCCAATAAAGTCTTCCTTCCCTGCCCAATCTGTATTTATTCTCCTGGGTTTGTATCATCAAATACTGAAATATTTTCTTGGGAAAAGTGCTTTTCACATTTCAGAAAATGTCTTCCAAAATAATTGTTTTCCTTATGAAGTATAATTTTGTGGAAATAAAATACAACCATTGCATAATGAGCCAACTATGAAATAGATCCTTTTGGGGAAAAATGTCATGTTGCTAGTTTTTCTCTTTTGCACAGTACACTCGGAGTTTATGGCATATTTAATTGGAATGCACCTTAAGATTTAGTTGATTGCTTTGTGTTCTGTGATGTTTAGACAGTAAAAATATGTATGGTAATACTAATTTTTCATTGCTCTAAAATGTACTATTTCAATCGTACTGCCATAGTAAATTTTATATAGCCAGTATCATTAATCTTTGAGGACATAACCTTGCCTTCCCAGTTCTCATTATACTATACATGATGGATGTAGAAGGCATATGATGGTGATTTTCAAGCATGACTTACCTTGGCATTCCCTTTGAAGGTTGAAGGGAGAAAAATCAGACCTCAATAATCTGATTCTCTTAGATTAGGCACTGCGTATTCATATTTTTTAAAAAAATGACTCAGGCACAAGTGATCATAGAACCAGCCTGGTGAATAAGACTCAGTGGACTGTAGCAGATAAAATGATATGTTACTAAATTTTCTAGCTTGTAAATCTAGCTTGAACACATTTTAAATCTGAAAACTTTCATAATATATTTTTGTCATTGTTAGTGGTATCCTTATTGCACCTGATTCAAGATTAAAATGAATCTGTATCTAGTAAAGATACAGCCTTGTAGTACTGTTGAGGCTAAAGGTGCAATGGAAGGACTTGTCTTACTGAGCTGATCTCAGGTTATTAGTTACATTTATACTTTAAAAAAATAATAATTTATTTTTGGCAGTGCTGTGTGGCTTGCAGGATCTTAGTTCCCAGACCAGGAAGCAAACCTCTGCCCGCTGCAGTGGAAGCATAGAGTCCTAACCACTGGGCTGCCGGGGAATTACCAAGACATAGTTTTACTTTTTGGGGCTTCCCAGGTGGCTCAGTGATAGAGAATCTTCTTCCCAAGCAGGAGACATGAGTTTGATCCCTGAGTTGGGAAGATCCCCTGGAGAGGGGAATGGTGGCCCTTTCCGTTATTCTTGCCTGGGAAATCCATGGACAGAGGAGCCTGGTGGAATGCAGTCCACAGGGTCACAAAAAGGCACTCACAACTTAGAGGCCAAATTACAGCAGCAGCAGCATTTATGCTTTTAACCTGTTTGTCTGTAGAAAGTAAATAGTGTCATAAAAGTTAGTTTTGTAGGGTCCATGGGATAAAAGGAATCAAGCAGTTTGTAAATTTTTCACGTCTTTTTTAATAAACCACCAATCTTTTGAGGGGTTTGACTGAAGATTTCAATATTTGCAAATGAGAGATTTTCCTGAATTTAAACATACCTTAAAGTTGAATTGAATCTTGGGACATTATTTCAGAATTATTTAAAAAATCTATTATAGGATTTTCAGTAGGCCTAACATAATTATGATGGTTTTAATTACAAATGGTGGTTATTATTTTTCAATTATTATTTTATTTAATATTTATTAATATTTTTCAATTATTATTTTTCAAGAAAACTTATCTAAGAGTTAGGAGATTGCATAGAATTATGAAACAAGATGAAACATAGCTCAGAGATACATTGATTAATTTGTTGAGTAGGTTATTTCAGAATAGAGTAGGGTGTCAGATTTGCATCAGAAATACATTGTGTAAAGTGAAGTACCTAAACTTCAAACCAAAACAATAATACAATTAATACAATTAAAAAAATAAATTTCCTGCATATTACAGTTTTACTTATGATATTTAACTTATTCAGTTCAGTTTGGTTCAGTTGCTCAGTTGTGTACAACTCTTTGCAACTCCACGGACTGCAGCATGCCAGGCTTCCCTGTCCATCACCAACTCCTGGAGTTTACTCAAACTCATGTTCATTGAGTTCGTGATGCCATCCAACCATCTCATCCTCTGTCATCCCCAATCTCGCCTTCAGTCTTTCCCAGCATCAGGGTCTTTTCAAATGAGTCAGTTCTTCACATCTGGTGGCCAAAGTATTGGAGTTTCAGCTTCAGCATCAGTCCTTCCAGTGAATATTCAGGACTGATCTCCTTTAAGATGGACTGGTTTGATCTCCTTGAAGTCCAAGGGACTCTCAAGAGTCTTCTCCAACACCACAGTTCAAAAGCATCAATTCTTCGGTGCTTAGCTTTCTTTATAGTCCAACTCTCACATCCGTGCATGACTACTGTAAAAACCATAGCTTTGACTAGACGAACCTTTGTTGGCAAAGTAATGTCTCTGCTTTTTAATATACTGTCTAGGTTGGTCATAGCTTTTCTTCCAAGGAGTAAGTGTCTTTTAATTTCATGGCTGCAATCACTATCTGCAATTTTGGAGCCCAATAAAATAAAGCCACTCTTTCCACTGTTTCCCCATCTATTTGCCATGGAGTGATGGGATTGAATGCCATGATCTTAGTTTTCTGAATGTTGAGTTTTTAGCTAACCTATTCACTCTCCTCTTCATTTTCATCAAGAGGCTCTTTAGTTCTTCTTCGCTTTCTTCCATAAGGGTGGTGTCATCTGCATATCTGAGGTTATTGATATTTCTCCTGGTAATCTTGATTCCAGCCTGGCATTTCTCATGATATACTCTGCATATAAGTAATAAGCAGGGTGACAATATACAGCCTTGATGTACTCCTTTCCTGATTTGGAACCAGTCTGTTGATCCATGTCCAGTTCTAACTGTTGCTTCTTGACCTGCTTAGAAATTTCTTCAGAGGCAGGTCAGGTGGTTTGGTAGTCCCATCTCTTTAAGAATTTTCCATACTTATCGGTAGACAATAATTTAAAAACATAGTTTAAAAAACCCTGAAAAATACTTAATTCTATATTCGAAGAAGTAATCTTATTTTAATTGGTAATATATAAAAATCATTCTAAACACAGTGAAGTTGTAGTTATGTATACCCTTAAAATCACTTAACTAGTCTATGAAACGTAGCATAAATGTTTTTGTACAGCCCTTTAAAGTGACACATATATATACACACACACATATACATACAATATAAGGAATCATGTGCCTTTCAATTTTTTGGAACTTTCCAGTAGAACTACAAAAATTCAAATTTGCTCACTTTTCATGTTTTTAATTATTTTTATTTTTTGGAGGTTATTTTATTTGTTTCTCTCTTTATTAGTCAGAATTTCTCTATGCACTTTGTTAAATTCTTAGGGCTCTTCCTTGACAAAAGCAGCACCCCTTGTCCAGGTGAACCCTTTGTCCTGAAAGACCCCGTTTGTTTCTTTGTCAGAAAAATTTTAAAACCGTCATGTAATTTTTTCAAAAATTGTCACCAACTGTTGACTGTTTGAAGCTTTCCTACATTCTTTGTCCAAGGTTCTCTTTTTCTTTCCATAATAAACTGTTGCATAGAAAAAATAACAGTTTCTTCTTTTTTAAGAAGAGGCCAGTAAGTAAGGGAGTAAGTGACCTTTCATTTTGAGAAAAGGGAGAACTAATATTCCCTGAAGGCTTCCTGTAGTGTTTTGTACTTTGCATACATTTATAAAGTAATTCTCATGGCATCTCATAACACCTGTGTAAAGTGTATTATTATATTCATTTATAAAGGCAGAAACTGTGATTTAGCCTGACTAAATCCAAATTCACATAGGTTGTGGGATGGTATATTCAGAATTTGAACCTAGGTCTAAGTTCAAAGTTCTTTTGATTCTACCACTGTACTATGTATTGATACTTTCTTGATGTAACAGGAAAAAGTTTGAATGATCTTTAATTTGGGAAAAGGCATATAATATTTGTTAATGTGATGTGACACTCAAGAAAATTAGTTTTATTGATACATTTAATCGGTGACCTTTAAGTTAGAAAATCAAGAAGGAAAGAGTAATGAGCAGTAAATCTCTTTCTTAACAGATCTATAAGCATTTTGAGAGATTGTCTTGAATGCAAAATTTGATGAATAAAGATTCTCAAAAGGAAATGTACACTGAAAGAAAAGTATTTAAATGTGGAAGAAGGCGAGGAACACAGCCATGAACAGAAAATCAAACACCTAGAGTAAAATATTAGCAAATAGAATTCAGCAGTGTTTCAAAGTTATAATGAACTTTACCCAATAGGAATTATTCTAGGATTTCAAGTATGATTCATTATCAGGGAATCAGTAAATATAATCTGTTACCTCAAGACTATTTACTGAAGCCAACAGGAAACCACACTGACATGATAAAGTCATTTCGGTTTGAAATGTCAAATATTGATGTCCATTTTGCCTGATAGAGGATGAGAAATTAAATAAATATTTGTGGAATGAATGCCAGAGGATAAAAATCCTGAGAGAAACTGTGGAGTTGAAACTGTGGGTACATTAAGTGTGCACCTTTTAAAATATTAAGATAAATTTTTACCTGGGGAAGTAGGGCCAGTGAAGCCTCAGCATTTCACGGTTAGGGGGGAAAAGATTTTTGGCAACATTCAAAAATGTGGTTTTTTGGTACATAATATATCAAAATGGCTAATACAAATTTTTCTTTGTATTCATTTAGTTTTGAGTCTTATGCCTGTGACATGTGCTCTTGTTAGTGTATTTTGAGTGTGCAATTAAGACTGAATTATGAACTGGCATTTAAGATGGAGTATTAAGTGAATTTGTAAAATGTATCCTTAGAGTATTAGAGATGCATATTTTCATGGAAGAATGTGAGTAGAAAAATGAATGTGCATTTTTTTTCACCTGTACTGTTTTATGCATAAGTGGTAAAATAAATATGTCTGTAAATTTCAGCCTTTGGTTTTAATATAACTGTATGGTCCCTCATATGTGAATAGTCCTGGCAGCACAGTATTCTCATTGCTGAGATTTGTGTTTGAGAGAATAGTTACTCTAATTTCTTGATCATGCTTTTTGAAAGTATGGTTTATAAATCAATATTTAGTACCTTGTAGCATAGATTTTTAAAAAGTCTGTATTCCAGAGAGTATATTTTACTTTGGTCTTTATTGCTGTGTGACTTTTCTGTTGGTATGGGATGGCATTTCTGTCAGATTTTATGATATCAGTAACTGTGTGGAATTTGCTTTAGTCTGTCTATCCTTGAACTGTTTATGAAGTGATAATGACCTGAGTGCTCTGGAAATATATTTTCTTCTTGGCAAAAAATATGATTATGGATCTTGCAGTCAGACATTCGTAAAAAAGTTATATTAATTTAATATTGAGCTTTAAGGCATTTGATAATTTCTAGATTTTATGGAGAATCCTGATCAAGAATGTGAAAACTTAGCAACAAAATTTATCTAGCCCAACATCCTCTTTATTTGTTATTGAAAAGTTGGAAGGGATAAGTGGAAAGTGTATTTGCCATAACGGTACCTATGTTTTACTCCTGTCATTCTGTTGATAAATCCTGACAGGTGGGCAGATAACCAGCAAGCAGGAAATGTCTCTAGAGCTGCAAGATTACTTACCTCAACTAGCTTTTTATAAGCTTCCAAGTTAAATTTTCTTCTAAACACTTTTGGGAGCGAAAACAATTTACTAACTATTTTAAGATACTCTAGAGGGAAATTCGCACTTATTATAGTGTATCCATCAGTACAGGTTAAGTTAGACTGAGGTAACAAACAATCCTGTCAGTTTGGATCCTCTGAAAAACAGACTCTGAGACAGAGTTTAGTGTTCAGGGTACTAATTAGGTCCTTGGATTGAGCAGCTGTGAAAGAGAAGGGGAAGATGCAGGATTGGGCAGAAAGTACAAGTCAGTTCAGTTCAGTTCAGCTGCTCAGTCGTGTCTGACTCTTTGCGACCCCATGAATCGCAGCACGCCAGGCCTCCCTGTTCATCACCAACTCCCGGAGTTCACTCAGACTCATATCCATCGAGTCAGTGATGCCATCCAGCCATCTCATCCTCTGTCGTCCTCTTCTCCTCCTGCCCCCAATCCCTCCCAGCATCAGAGTCTTTTCCAATGACTCAACTCTTTGCATGAGGTGGCCAAAGTACTGGAGTTTCAGCTTTAGCATCATTCCTTCCAAGGAACACCCAGGACTGATCTCCTTTAAAATGGACTGGTTGGATCTCCTTGCAGGCCAAGGGACTGTCAAGAGTCTTCTCCAACAGTACAGTTCAAAAGCATCAATTCTTCGGTGCTCAGCTTTCTTCACAGTCCAACTCTCATATCCATACATGACCACTGGAAAAACCATAGCCTTGACTAGACGGACCTTTGTTGGCAAAGTAATGTCTCTGCTTTTGAATATGCTATCTAGGTTGGTCATAACTTTCCTTCCAAGGAGTAAGCTGGATCATCGAAAAAGCAAGAGAGTTCCAGATTTCTGCTTTATTGACTATGCCAAAGCCTTTGACTGTGTGGATCACAATCAACTGTGGAAAATTCTGAAAGAGATGGGAATACCAGGCCACCTGACCTGGCTCTTGAGAAACCAATATGCAGGTCAGGAAGCAACAGTTAGAACTGGACATGGAACAGCAGACTGGTTCCAAATAGGAAAAGGAGTACGTCAAGGCTGAATATTGTCAGCCTGCTTATTTAACTTATATGCGGAGTACATCATGAGAAACGCTGAGCTGGAAGAAGCACAAGCTGGAATCAAGATTGCCGGGAGAAATCTCAGTAACCTCAGATGTGCAGACGACACCACCCTTAATGCAGAAAGTGAAGAGGGACTAAAAAGCCTCTTGATGAAAGTGAAAGAGGAGAGTGAAAAAGTTGGCTTAAAGCTCAACATTTAGAAAACGAAGATCATGGCATCTGGTCCCATCACTTCATGGGAAATAGATGGGGAAACAGTGGAAACAGTGTCAGACTTGATTTTTTTGGGCTCCAAAATCACTGCAGATGGTGATTGCAGCCGTGAAATTAAAAGTACAAGTCAAGCAGACTTAATTAACAGCCACAGGCAGCCCCAGGGCAACTCAGGTTGAAATGCCCATCAGAGGCATTCCTCATTAGGGTGAAACGGACCTGGATGGGTCAGTGTATGAGGGTTGTTCCCAGAAAAGTAGGACCTTGGGTGCAGAAGCTATCCATAGCTAAGGCCATCTCTGCAGGAGCTGGCAGCTGAATGATGTCTACCAGTAACAAGTCCTTCCCTGAAGGGATATTCAGACAGTGCATTTCCATGGTCATCACAATTCATTCTTTGGACCACTCAGCCCACTTCTAATCTGTTTGTTAAACAGCTCCAGTCGGGGGAGCCTAGATTATTGAGCTGGCTTATGTAAGGTCTCAGGGCTGTTTCCATGGCCTTTGTCCATTATTCTTTCATGTCCCTTCCCCTGAGCTAGCACCTGTTCTGGGCACTGTTGTCTTACCTGGAGCATGACCCAGACCCTTGCCCTTAAGTATGTGATCTTCTGATCGCCATGTACCTTCTAGCCTGGGTTACTGTACCTGCCCATTTTTCATCATACTTGGCAAAGGGACACCAAGAGACTCCTAAATGTATTGTCTGTGTAACAGATGTATCCCCTTCCCGCGTTTGTAACAGCAGTCCCTCCCTTTGATGGTCAACTCCTTTTTTGCCTGGTTGTTGGTCCCTTGGCACAAGGAGCCTGAAGTGCCCAAGTGGCAATTATAGCTAACAGTTAAATGGGACATTGCTACTTCTGCCAGAATACTTTTCCCCTTGCAGAAAAGTATCTCTAATCTTGAAGTCCAAAATGAGGCCACAAGAAGTGGCTTTTACTCCTGGATTTTTGGACCTACTGTGTGTCCTTCCTGTTGGTTATGTAGCACCATTTAAAGGTCTTAAGTTGAGGTATATCATACATCCTGGTGGGCTTTCTTTGTGGCCCAGCTGGTAAAGAATCTGCCTGCAATGTGGGAGACCTGGGTTTGATCCCTGGGTTGGGAAGATATCCTGGAGAAGGGAGAGGCTACCCACTCCAGTATTCTGGCCTAGAGTATTCCATGGACTGTATAGTCCATGGGGTTGCAAAGAGTCAGATGTGACTGAGCAACTTTCACTTCAATGACATCCTGGTGCTTTAGTTGTGCCTATGGAAATCTCTAGCAAGTTGTTTGGTTTGTGATCCAGTGGGTTTTAAGGTAATGGGCCTATTTCTGTACCTTCTTTTCTGTGAAGTGTGTCTCCTAATACATGGGATTGATTGATCAGACGCTGGTTCATTTCTATGATGATCATGCTGGTTAAGACCCTATGGGCAGAAAAAGCAAACATGTATCAAAATATGTGTTCTTGTCATAATGAATTATCAGCCCATCCAGAGTAGAAGGGGCCCAGCGTAGTCAACTGGCCTCAAGTGTCCAATTGGTATTCTTGGGGATTGGCCTTCTCACAGGATCAGAAGTAATACCTTGTTATGAGGCAGGACACTTAGTGGTAAGAGTAGCTCCATCAACTTTTCTCAGAAGGAGCCCCTATCAGTGAATTCCTGGATGACTTCTATCTCTGCCGTGTGGCTACTTAGTTCACGTGCATTTCGTTGGCACCAAGGCATTCTGTGATAAGAGACTGACTGGTGTTAGCTGTCTCAGTTGTTTGTTTATTGGTTGTTTAATGTCTCTTCCATGTTGCGTGCCCTCTGATGGCCTTTTACCTACATCACAAAGACTTTGACATTTCATGCTCATCCGGATACATCCATCCACATGTGTCTACTCCAGAGCCTCCTTGTCCCTGATCTCCAATGTTTCTTCTTCTAGTCTCTTGACCAGTCTGCTCGGTCATGAACTACTGCTCTTGGGCCATTTCTCTTTCCACACAATGTACATGAGCACGTTTCTCAAAGGCCTGCCCTAATTGGGAAGATTTATCCTTTTCTACTGTTCTCCCAGGCCGCCCCTGAGTGAAGCTGTCTTGTAGTGATAACCATTTTTGAATTGTGCCTGCACACGAAGCGTCCGTGTTAGCCTTTTTCTCTTCCTGTTATCTGGCATACAGGATTCCTTAATGGCCGTGGCTGTCAGACGCAGGATGAGTGCCGAGGCAGCAGTGGTAGAGAACGCGCGGGCTGAACTCCCAGCTCGTGCAGATTGCGTGTGCACTGCACTCTTGTTCATGCTTGATCTTGAGTACAGCTTCCCTCCTATGTTCCTGTGATTACTGATGACAGAGACAACCTCAGAAAACTCTGAAAACGTGGTCACTTAATAACCCACGTCAAGCTCTCCATCTCTGCCAGGGCTCAATAGTGTGGTGGGACTAGAGATGTAAAATTTTCCACTGCAGATGGCAGGGCCTTTGACCTGTGTGTTGGGTTTTCACTGGGAGTCATTCACAGAAGCTTTCCAGATAATTGCACATGATACTTTTTCCAACACTCCACCGATAGCCATCGTATCTACTGGGGCATGGTGCCCTAGCTGCAGGACTGTTTGCACTGTATCCTGGATCTATAGCAGATCTGTTTTCTGCTGTGATGTGTACTCAAGAGCTGGCAGAAATTTCGTGGTATATGGGTTTGGAGAAGGCAATGGCACCCCACTCCAGTACTCTTGCCTGAAAAATCCCATGGATGGAGGAGTCTAGTGGGCTACAGTCCATGGGGTCGCTAAGAGTCGGACACGACTGAGCGACTTCACTTTCACTTTTCATTTTCATGCATTGGAGAAGGAAATGGCAACCCACTCCAGTGTTCTTGCCTTGAGAATCCCAGGGATGGGGGAGCCTGGTGGGCTGCTGTCTATGGGGTTGCACAGAGTTGGACATGACTGAAGCAACTTAGCAGCAGCAGCAGTATATGGGTTTGAACAGTATTCCCAGGAATAGAATATACTGCCTTCAGAACCCCCAAAGACCTATTGGATGTTTGCTTTTTTCCTTGCAGTGGGAGTTGAAAAGTGTAATAATTGGTGTTTCAGTTCAGTAAGCTATCTCAGAATGTTTTCAGCCTCCAGACTCCTAAAGAACTTAGTAACATGGAAGGTCTCTGAATCTTTGTAGGTTTTATCTTCCACCCTTTGAAGTATCTATGTTTTGACAAGACCTCCATTGCATTACCAATTCTTGTTCATCTGGCACTATTAGAATGATGCCATTGATGTAGCAGAAAAATAAAATGTTCTGCAAGATGTTCAGTTGGACCAAATGTATTCTGATAAAAGTTAACATAACCCTGAAACAAAATTGTGAATGTATGCTCCTCTAGCCCATGTGAATGCATACTGCTCAAGGCCCTCTTTTCTGATAGGGCTAGAAAAGAACACATTGATCCAGCATTCTGTAGATTATTTAGAATAATACTAATGTGTCCCAGTCACTCCTTCTGAAATGTAACAGTATTTTAAAACTTATTTTATAACCAACAAGTAACAGTTCTTTTTCAGTGTAACATCCAGGGACCCAAGGTGGGGATGATGCCATTTGCCTAGAATGTCTATTCCAATTATTAATCTAGGGACTTAGGATATGACCACTGCACAGACCTGCAGACCCAGTGGCTCATTTTGAGCAGAAGCTTGGCCAGGATGCCTTTAATCTCATCATCCTCATGCTGTCCCTGCTGTACAGAGAGGCTGTGATGTGCCAGTGTTAGCTCAGACCTTGTGTCCAACAGTACCTGCCATGTTTGTGGTGGTTTCTTTCTCTAGGCTAGGATTACCCAATAAAATGTTCATTGGTACCTTTGAGGAAGAACTAGGGACACTCTTAGCATATACACTTGCTGTGGTATTGCTGGGTCCTTCTTCCTGGGCCTCAGAATTTTAAATGTATCAGCTGTAGATTTAAAAAGTGACTCAAGTCCAGAAATTGAGTGGTGAATTATGACTTTTCATTGCACCATCTGCCATCCGAATTCTGATCATTTATCCTTGATTTCTTCCAATGACATGTTAGCTAGCACCCTCATTGGCTACCCATCTATTTTGCTTCTAGGGATGCTGTGTTCTATTAAATGTCTCTGTAATTCTCAACAGGTCAGTCCCCTTGACTGATTCTCCAACCTTGCTACTTATTACAATAATTGCACACTACTCAAGTCACCAGCTGGCCCCTGTTTTTCCTGTTGTCTCCATCACTGAGCACAGTTCCGTTACGGTTTTTTATACCATCAGCTTAGGCCCGTGGAGGAAAGCCACCGCTTTCTTAGTGATGCCAGTATCCCTCTCAGCATCACGTCATGGTTTCAGTAAATGGCATCCCTTCTGGTCTGTTCTGTAGGTATAATGACCTGGTGGGTTGTCTGGTGTTACACAGAATATCATGATAGAAAACTCAGGGCACATGTTCACTTAGTTGTCGATGTCAAGCACTCCATCTCTACCATGGCTCAATAGCATGACAGGAAGAGAGGTGTAAAGATTTCCACTGCAGATGGCATGACCTTTGGCAAGTTTGTAGAATCTGCATTGGGATTCTTTCACAGGGACTTTCTATATATTCCACATACTACTTTTTCCAACTGTGACACTGTCATATTCCTAGACTTTTAATCTCTGCTTTTCATGTTTGTTATGACGTTTTAACTTTACTTAGCATAGCCTAATTTTCCATGTTTCCATGTTTCTTCTCCACCCCCAGTTTTATTGAGGTGTAGTTGATAAAACTGTAACATATTTAAAGTGCACATTTTGATGATTTGATATAGATTCTTGATGATTCGATATAAATTCACATTGTGAAATGATTCTCTCCTCCCATCTAGCAACTGTTGTCACCAAATTATACATTTAGATCCTAAACCATATTATCTTATAACTGAATGCATGCGCCTTTTCATCAGCCTCTCCCTATTTCTCCTAACCCTGGAAACCACTTTTCTATTCTCTGTTTTTGAGTTTGACTTCTTTTTTTTTCTTTTTTTTTAAGATTTCACATATAAATGATTTGTTGTTTTTCAGTTGTTAGGTTGTGTCCAACTCTTTGCAACCTCGTGGACTGCAGCGTGCCAGGCTCATTATTTGTCTTTTTCTTTCTGGCTTATTTCTCTTAGCATAATGCCCTCAAGCTCCCATACATGTCACGAACAGCAGAATTTCCTTCCTTCTCATGGCTGCGTAATATTCCCTTGTATATATACACTGCATCTTCTTTATCCATTCATTTATTGACGGAAACTTTGTTGTTTCCATAACTTGGCTATAGAATAATGCTGCAGTGAAAGGGAGTGCAGGTATCTCTTTGAGATCTTGTTTACATTTCCTTTGGATATATACCCACAAGTGGGATTGGCGGATCATGTGACAGTTCTATTTTGAGTTTTTTGTGGAACGTCCATATTGTTTTCCACAGCGGCTGCACCAATTTACATTCCTACTGGCAATGCGCCTGGGTTTCCTTTTATCCACATCTTTGCCAACACTTGTCATCTCTTATCTTTTTGGTGATATCCATCTCTCATGTGTAAGGTAATGTCTCTCTGTGGTTTTCATACGTGTTTTCCTGATGACTAGGAATGTTGAGTACCTTTTCATGTACATGTTGACCATTTGTGTGTCTTCTTTGGAAAAATATCTATTCATTTCCTCTGCCTATTTTTTAATCATATTGTTTGGGCTTTCTTTTTTTTTCCTATTGACTTGTGTGAATTCCTTATATATTTTGTTAACTCCTATAAGATATGTGATTTAAAACATTTTCTTCCACTCAGTAGTAAGTTACTTATTCATTTTGTTGATGGTTTATTTTGCTGTGAATAGGAGTTATCTTCGTAGTGAGTTCATACTGTCTTCCAGGGTTCTTGTAAGGGGATGAATCCTAAATCTTGCATCTTGGAGAGTGCTTTCATATAAATAAATTCTTCCTAATCCAATATAAGGGTCTACTCTTTTGAACAAACCCCCTTCAGCAGCTTGTACCATGTGTCGTCCCCCAACTATTACCAGTATGTGCTGTCTAGGTCTTATAGGTCATTTGGGATGTAGCCTGTTTCTTTTCTTGAAGTCCCAGCCTATATCTGGCAGGGTTATGCTGAGCCAACTTATAGGCCTACTGGCCATTTGGAAAAGTGTGAGCAGATTCTGAACTAAGGCGCAGGTCTTGCTGGCGGGAGGCCTCTGCCTTGTGTTCAAGCGAAGGTGGAGTACTGACTCTCAGTGCAGTAGGGTAGACCACTTCTGCAGTCTCAGCTGATAGAGGAAAATTTGAGAACGCAAAACTTGGGGAGGTTTTCAGGGGCATTACCTCAGATGTTCCCATGCCATGTGTCAGGGTCTTATTCTCTTCCTATCAGGGCCTGGTCTTTGGAATAGTGGACTTTCTTTAACTAGCAGACTCTCCATATTTGGGAGCCTATTTATAAGGCACTAAGGAGGCCTTCTGCTTTCCCAACCTTTCATTATCTTTTTCTAGAGCTCAATATGACCAAGCAGTAGACATGAATTCTGGTATAGTAATACTTTTAATATTGATGCTTCTCAAACATCTAATTCTTCACACCTGTGGAGGATTACCTTCCAGGGGCATACCTTCCTAATATACCACAGGTTTAAGTTTTACCAGTTGGATGGCCACCTCATGCTGGCTGCTATCTGTGCCCCACCTACCACCAGTGATGGATTCTTCTTTATTAGCCTTGCAGTCTGTGCTTCAGCTCCCAAACTCCATCTTATTTCTTGTGTTCTTGTATCACTCTTGGCTCCAAATGCCATAGTGTGAGTTCTCTGGGAAACAAACTCTTATGATAGAGTTTAGTATTCATGATGTCCATTGGGAGTATCCTTAAGATCAGTGTCTCTAAAGAGGCAGAGGAGGAAACAGGGTGGGACAAAGGGAAAGTGATGCTGGATGGATTACCTCAATCAGCCCTACAAGGATCTCCAGAGATAAAATTGTTGCTCAGAGTCATTCTATATTGGGCTGAAATGGCGGGATATTTAAAACCCTCCTTTGATCAACCATTGCATATAGGTCATCCTTGGAAAAATGTGTCCTTGAATGAAGTGACTCTGCTCCTGAGACAGTTCCTGAGCTTAAGCAGATGACTGTTCACTGACAGCATTCTTAGCAACACAGTTTCTGCCTTGATTGATGGTGTAGGTAGCACATATCCATGTCCATTACAAATCTCCAAAATTCAGATTAACACCAATAAAAGTTTATTTTTCACTCCTGATTCATGCCTAGTGATGGTGGGGAGGATGGATTTGCTTAATCTGTCACTTGGAGGTTAAGGCTACATTACATTTTCTTTCATTGGTAATTAAATGGCTCCATCCAGAAATGGCGTTATCACTTTAGCTTGCATTTCCTTGACTAAAACAAGTCATACTGTCACATCCAAGTTCTCAGGAGTGTGTGAGTATCATTTTGCCATAGGCCTTAAGGAAGAGAACTGGAATATTTGTTGAGCAGCACCAATGTCTGCCACAAATATTGTCTATAATTATTTTTGAAAATTTAGTATAATTGAAGGTGATGTCCTAGAGATAGTTATAAAACCTTCACCTCCTACTACTGCATATGTTAAAAGGCAAATAATTTTAGAAGTAGAATTGTGTTGTATTATTGTTTGTCCAAATTAATTGCTCTCATGTGTAATTAAATACTGTACTGAATGCTTTTCTTCTGAAGGGATTTGAGTACTTAAAAAAAGATTATTATTGTATTTTTATTTTCATGAAGTTAATGTTTATATCAAAAAGGATCTTTTGATGATGTGTTGAGGCGGTATAGCATAAAGAAGTTAAAGAGATCTGGTTTTGTTTGGGTTTAATATTTAATGACTTTAAGGAAGTTACCTAACCCCTAAAGACTCTTTCCCTATTTTTAACAGTGATAAAAATATCTACTTCTCAGAGTTGTTCTGAGAATTAAATATTTTATAGCACTGGTAAGCAATTAGCATATTATTTTTACTAGGTGAAAGGTCATGGATGCCAGTTATTTTAGGAATCTTCAGCTGTCTAAAAGGGCTTTCTCTGTGGTTCAGTGGTGAAGAATTCTCCTGCAGTGCAGGAGACCTGGGTTCATTCCCTAAGTCAGGAAAATCCCCTGGAGAAGGAAATGGCAACCTACTCCAGTATGCTTGCCTGGGAAATCGCATGGACAGAGGAGCCTGGTGGGCTACGGTCCATGGGGTTGCAAAAGAGCTGGACACGACCTAGTGACTAAACACCGCCACTGCCACCACCACCACCTATCTAAACAGACTATAAAAGGTTTGGTGAATTCTTCAGGTAATTTTATACAGTATTATTCTAGTAATTAAAAGTGTTTTTTAACAATTAGAAGCAGCTATACGCGTTTCTATTTTGGGCTTCCATCGCTTGTAGAATGGAGGAGGAAATGGCAGCCCACTCCAGTATTCTTGCCTGGAGAATCCCATGGGCAGAGGAACCTGGGGAGCTTAAGTCCATGGGGTCACAAAGAGTCAGACATGACTGAAATGACTTAGCACAGCACACAGCACATAGCCTGTAGTAGGGGATCAGGAGACATTTTTTGTGGTGAGCCTGCTGGGATTATTTGACTTTTAAACTTTGCATGTGTATGTTTGTGTGTGTGTGTGTGTGTGTATGCAACTGGAGTAAAAATAAACCATGGCAGTATAGAAATGAGAGGAGACAAATAGTGGGTCAGGGATAAATGCTCAAAAAATGGTTCTAGGCATTTGGTATATTTAAATATACGGAGAAGTATCTGGGAAATGTGGTATATGGGAAAAATTTAGTTAGATCCATGCAACAAATGCAAAATAACTTCCAAATGGATTGAAGATAAAAATAGTAAAAGCCAAACTATGCATCTTTGAAGAAAATTAGAGATTATCTTTAAAATCTTTTGAGGTAAGAGTAAAAAGCACAAATCATAAAGAAAATAGTAAGTTTGACCAAGTTAATGTACAGGCTTTCTGTTGAATTGTGCTACAGAAAAGATATACAGGTGGCCCAATAAGGATATAAAAAACACCCAACATCACTAATCATTAGAGAAATACAGATTAAAACCACAGTGAGATACTACTTTATACCTGTTAGGATGGGTGTAAAATAATATTAAGAAATGGAAAATAGCAGTTTTTGGCAAGGATGTGGAAAAATTGGCACGCTTGTACGATGCTGAGGGGAGTGTAAATGGTGTGGCCACTATAGGAAAGGGTATAGAGGTGCCTCAAAAACTTAAACATAGTGATCTAGCTTAAACATAGTAGATCTAATGGTCTACTTCTGGGAATATACACACAAAAATTTGATGACAGGGGAAGGAACAGATATCTGTACATCCATTTTTCTCACAGCATTACTCACAGTAGCCCATATCTGGAAACAACCTACATATCCATCTATGGAGGAATAAACAAAGAAAGTGGTTGCTCAGTTCAGTTGCTCAGTCATGTCCGACTCTTTGTGACCATATGGACTGCAGCATGCCAGGCTTCGCTGTCTATCACCAACTCCCGGAGCTTACTCAAACTCATGTCCATCGAGTCAGTGATGCCATCCAACCATCTCATCCTCTGTCGTCCCCTTCTCCTCCTGCCCTCAATCTTTCCCAGCATCAGGGTCTTTTCCAGTGAGTCAGCTCTTTGCATCAGGTGGCCAAAGTATTGCGGTTTCAGCTTCAACATCAGTCCTTCCAATGAATATTCAGGACTGATTTCCATAAGGATTGACTGGTTGGATCTCCTTGCAGTGCAACAGACTCGCAAGAGTTTTCTCTAACACCACAGTTCAAAAGCATCAATTCTTTGGCACTCAGCTTTCTTTGTAGTCCAACTCTCACGTCCATACATGGCTACTGGAAAAACCATAGCTTTGACTAAATGGACCTTTGTTGGCAAAGTAATGTCTCTGCTTTTTAATATGCTGTCTAGATTGGTCATAGCTTTCCTTCCAAGGAGCAAGCGTCTTTTAATGTCATGGCTGTAGTCATCTGCAGTGATTTTCAAGCCCAAGAAAATAAAGTCTGTCACTGTTTCCATTATTTCCCCATCTATTTGCCATGAAGTGCTGGGACCATTTGCCATGATCTTAGTTTTCTGAATGTTGAGTTTTAAGCCAGATTTTTCACTCTCTTCTTTCATTTTCATCAAGAGGCTCTTTAGTTCTTCTCCGCTTTCTGCCATAAGGGTGGTGTCATCTGCATATCTGAGGTTATTGATATTTTTCCCAGCAATTTTGATTCCACTTATGCCTCATCCAGCCCAGCATTTCTCATGATGTACTCTGCATATAAGTTAAATAAGCAGGGTGACAATATATAGCCTTGATGTACTCCTTTTCCTGTTTGGAACCAGTCTGTTGTTCCATGTCCAGTTCTAACTGTTGCTTCTTGACCTGCATACAGATTTCTCAGGATGCAGGTCAGATGGTCTGGTATTCCCATCTCCTTAAGAACTTTTCACAGTTTGTTGTGATCCACACAGTCAAAGAATAAATTAGAACAAATCTGACTGCTATAGTAGTCAAACATTAATAATACAATAATATAATAGTAATATATTAATAATATAAATATAATATAATAATAGAATAAAATAAATTTAATATAACATTAATATTTCACTGTATATACAGAAGTGTCATATAAACATACAGTTTGTATATTATTAATGTTCAGGGTTAAAAGGAAGGAAATTCTGGAACATTCTGCAGCGCAGATGTACTTTGAATACATGCTGAGGGAAATAAACCAGTCACAACAGGAGAGATACGTCATGATTTTATTCATTGAGGTGCTAGAGCAGGCACACTGGTAGGTAACAAAGTCAAATAATGCTGACCAGGGGCTGGGGTAGAGAGGAATGGGTAGTTATTGTTTAATCGGTACAGAGTTATAGTGTAAGATGAAGAAAGCCCTGGAGATGGATGGTGATGATAGTTTCTCAATAGTGTGAATGTACTTAATGTTACTGATCTGTCCCCTTTAAAAATGGTGAAAACAAAAAACAACAGGTTGAAAAGAATAAGCAAGGTGGAGAAGAATCTACATAGTTGGCATAGTTTTATACCAGTTGTATTAATATAAAGTTTTATAACCTACAAAAATACTCTGTACAGATCATAAATATGAAATTGATAAGCAAATACGGGATAGTGATTGCATCCAAAGACAGAAGACATAAAGCAATCAAATTTGAGAGGGTGTATCCAGGGAGCTGCCATCATATATGTAATGCTTTCTTTAAAAACTCTACCATAGACTTGGTAAAATACTGCCTTTGACAAGTCTGGGTACTGGTGTGTAGGTACTTACAATGTCATTGTTTTTACTACTCTGTGTGCTTAAAAGTTTTTCTTGTTTCCTGAAGACAGTAGCTTGTAGAACTGAAAGAGTTCTTATAAAGGCCTAATTTTTAGAAAATGACCTTTATTCTCTCAGCTGTTTTTCCTGACTCACTTCTTAAATGGTTTCTCTGGGCATTTTTCCTGGTTCTCATCTCTGAAATCTGCTTTTCTCCCTCCTGCTGCTTTGTTTTGAATGATGAGCCAAATTACTTAGTCTTCAGTTCTGGATAGGCTCAGGTTATTGGATCACTTTCTTTTCTGGACTCCAGATGTCCCCAAAATGATGCTGGATATGATTCTTCTTTGGAGGTTTTTATGATGAACTGGTTTCCAGAAGTCCTACTCTTTCATTTGACTCTGTTTCACTTCCTTGAAGCGTACTCAGGTTTCTGACTCTGTTGTTGGAATACTATATTCAACACACAATTTATGAATTATTGGCCATGTGAGGGGGGTGTGTGTGTGTGTGTGTTGGGTTTTGGTGGCATGATTAAAATCTATCTATGCTAACTCATTAGCTGTCTCTAACATTTTCATCTCTTTTCTTTTTCAAAGTCTTTACCCTTTACAAGTCACCCCTTCTCTCCAAATGGGAATAATCTTTCAGAATCCCATCAATATACTTTTATAAATCAGGCATTCATAAACATAATTTATAGCAAAACAGAGGTAATCTAATGGGCCTTAAGGACATTACTTAACTTCTCCTGGGTCTCATTCTTCATTTCTAGCATATGGTGATACCTGCTCAGTTAGCCTCACTGGATTCTTAACAAAGACTACTTAACTTATGCAGATGAAAGCACTTGGAAATTTTTAATATTACTATGTGCATATTAATGCACATTTCTTAAGTGAACTTTAGCATGTAAAAAGTGGTAGACTATGAATGTTACATGTAGGCCTCTATAATAGTTCTCAAAATGTGATCTTCAGAGCCTTGGCTCTCCTGGGATTGTAAATAGATGCTATGTGAATAGTGCTTCTATGGATAAAACATTGGGAAAACACTGGCTTTAGTAAAGTTAGGCTTCTGTGCCTTTGTACTCTCTTTTTTTCAGAGTATTTAGTAATTACTTCATGGACTAAAAAGATTATATCAACTAAAAAATACCCTTTTGGTGGAGGGTATTTATGTACTGTGGGACATAAAACCCAAGATACATTTTATTACTCTGAGTCTTCCAGTTTAATTTTCTAAGCTATGATTTTGGTTTTTGTAATTCCCTTGATCTTTACTAGTAATAATATTGAATTGAAACCAAATTTATTATTTTACTTCTAGTGTAATATATATGGCTGTTTATATAGGAAAACAAGTAATTCAACAATTACAACTAATTGTATTTTAGATTATTTTTTTCTGTTTCAGAAGGGCTTCTAAGTTGCCAAAATGTGGAAAAAAAATGTTTTTAAAGCTTGTTATACCTATGTACTTATATTAAATACCTAGACCTGCTTTTAGGTAGGCTACACCTAAGAGGATAAAATCCAGAACACTGTCCTGAGAATGTTTCTAGTCATTGAATCCTGAGTTATTTGACATCTCAAGATTTCTAATAATTGATGTGTGGATTCTGAGGTTATATGTAAATGAAAAAGTTTTCTTTAATCATTTTTCTTTCCATAATCATTATGTAACTCATGAACTATTTAGATTTTTTTTCATTTGTTCCTATTTTTTGCAACTAAAGCTCTTCTTTACATAAAATGAAAACTTTTCTTTTGAAATATCAAATTATTAAACTGATTTAAACATTTTATTTTGATGATTCCATTTTAGGCTTTTCTCACGTAAATTCTATTTAATTTTGCATGCATACATGTAAAATTTGATTTAATGATTTAACTTTATGATACATTTTCCCAGTATTGATGTTCATGAATTTTGCCATATGAACCTTGTGTTATATGTCATTGAAATTACCCTCCAAAATAAAGTACACCTAATTTGTTTCCTTTAATTTCCTTTATTCATTGAAATTGTCATTGAAATAAAGTATGTCATTGAAATTACCCTCCAAAATAAAGTCATTGAAATTACCCTCCAAAATAAAGTACACCTAATTTGTTTCCTTTAATTTCCTTTATTCTCATACATATAAAATTATTTGTGAGAATTTTAGACAGAAGTTATTTTTATTTAGGGAATAATGCTAGTTGAGTAAATCACGTTAAATTGTAGGTCACGGGAAATTAATGAAAGCTTTCCTAATTTTAAGTATTGTATCTTTGTTTGTCCAGGGATCGTTTTGTGGTATGTGTCTTAAATTGTTCTTTTATTTCGTTTTTTGTTTTGCTGTTTTCGTTTTTCTAGCTTGTGACGAATGGAAACTGCTACCGAAACCAAACCTTCACAGAGACGCCAACAGATTTGGTCACTCTGCAGTTGTCATCAACGGGTAAAAGCAGCGTGTTTACCAGTCACACTGCCCACGTATTTTGTTATTCTTTAAGCAAACTATTGTTTGTAATCAGTGGCAGTAGTTTTATGGATCGCTTCAATACCGTGGGAATAAATTTTGGTTCAGTAACCATTATCCTCCTTTCTTTTCTGTTTAAATTTATTTAAGGGGCAGGGGAGTATCAGAGGAGAGATGCTGAGATAGAGCTTCAGATACTCTTTAAAATTTTCATCCTGCCTTAATTTCTTTCTCCAGAGATCAGATCATGAATGATTTCCCTAAAAAAAATCAGCCTGAAGTTATAGAAAGGCTGGCCACATATTTCTATTGAGGAGAGCAAGGGAAGTGAGAATAATTAGGTTCTCATTTTGGTTCTGTCATAACTGAATGTGTGACTTTTGACGAGTCCCTTAACCTATCTGGCTTTTTCATGTGTGTGTGCTCAGTCTCTTTAGTCCTGTGCTGCTGCTAAGTCGCTTCAGTCGTGTCTGACTCTGTGCGACCCCATAGAAGGCAGCCCACCAGGCTCCCCCGTCCCTGGGATTCTCCAGGCAAGAACATTGGAGTGGGTTGCCATTTCCTTCTCCAATGCATGAAAGTGAAAAGTGAACGTGAAGTTGCGCAGTCGTGTCCGACTCTTCGCGACCCCATGGACTGCAGCCTACCAGGCTCCCCCGTCCCTGGGATTTTCCAGGCAAGGGTACTGGAGTGGGGTTCTATCGCCTTCTCCGCTTTAGTCCTGTAGTCCTGTCCAATTTTTTGCGACGTTCTGGACCATAGCCTGCCAGACTCCTCTGTCCAGTGGATTCTGCAGGCAAAAATACTGGAGTGGGTTGTCATGTCCTCCTCCAGGTGATCTTCCGGACCCAGGGATAAAACTTGCATCTCTTATGTCTCCTGCGTTTGCAGGCGGGTTCTTTACCTGTGGCTCGGACGGTAAAGCGTCTGCCTACACTGTGGGAGACCCAGGTTCGAGCCCTGGGTCTGAAAGATCCTCTGGAGAAGGAAATGGCAACCCACTCCAGCATTCTTGCCTGGAAAATGCCATGGACAGAGGAACCCGAGAGGCTACAGTCCATGGGATCGCAAAGAGTCGGACACGACTGAGCGACTTCACTTCACTTCTTTACCACTAGCGCCACCTGGGAAGCGCATCTGGCCTTTAGTACCCTTATATTCACTGGGAATTTGGACTGGATGATCATTAACTTACCTTCCTCCTGTAGGGTAGTGTGATTTTGCTATTTCTATAGCAAAAATTCATTAATGTGGACTCATGACCATAAATAACATGCTAGATCATCCATTAGCTTAAAATTTGTGGTTCATAATGACATTTTTATCAGGTCATTTTATTACTACCTTATTCTAATTATGTAAAAGTTGTCCAGTATGATGCTGAAAATAAAATTGTGCAAATGGTATCAGTTGGCTTTTGTAATGGAAATAAGTGAAATCCAGAGTGTAAACATAAAGACTTTAAGCTTCTCTGTTGAAAATTGCATTTCGTTGATTTTTATTTTACTTTTTAAATAATAAAAAATATTCTTGAAGTATTTTCTGATCTTTTCCATAAATGAAAATTAGGCTGTTTTGAGGCCATTTCAAATTTCTTTGGTGCTGGTAGTATTACTTCAGTAATCATCTGGGCTTTTCTTTTCAAATTGAAACTTTGAAAATCTTTTTGATTATTTTACTCTTGGTCATTTTATTTTATAAAAGGATAGTAACAGTATACAAAGAATTCTATATCCAATTTCTAAATTCTTTGTATTCAAAAAATTTAATTCTATATGGCAATTCTAAAGTATATCTTGTTATTTCCATATAGCTACTATATATTTCTAAAACTGTTTCCTACCTAGATAAAAAATGTAAAATGCATATTTAAATTTATTTTAGAAACTCATTAGATACTTTTTTTTAAGATTCTTGTTTTGTTTTTAATAGGTCCATGTATATATTTGGAGGATTTTCTAGTGTACTCCTTAATGATATACTTGTATACAAGCCTCCAAATTGCAAGGCTTTCAGAGATGAAGAACTTTGTAAAAATGCTGGTCCAGGAATAAAATGTATTTGGAACAAAAATCACTGTGAATCTTGGGACTCTGGGAATACTAATAATATTCTTAGAGCAAAGTGCCCTCTGAAAACAGGTGAAATATTTTTTTACTTCTTTTTGACATAAAGCATCTCTACTTGGCTTGAAATGGAAGTGCATTCCTGCTCATAAGAATTACCTTAATAGTTTTCAAAAATTAAAAACTCATAATCCTCTAATTAAGAATCCTAATGTTTGAATTTAGCAGTGATTAATAATTTAATATCTTTCTTAACTATCTTTAGTTTTCTTTTTTGAATGTGTAATAGTCATATATCTCTGTGTAATAGTAATATATCAATTTTGACATGTAACATAGCCATATTATATGAATTATTTTTGTATGTAAGTATAAAATTCTCTCAAATACATCCTTTCTTAGATATATTGTATGCTTCAAAGAAATAAAATGAAGTAATTTATTCTGCATTTGGTACTTTTTTTCTTCCTGAATTATTGTCAAACCATCCCATAAAGCTAAAAAGTTTCTAGAATTTTGATGTCCTGTTATAACTCAATATTTCTTATAAAATATTGAATAAATAATTCAAACTTATGAATGTGCATACCAAGTTGCTTCAGTCATGTCGAACTCTTTGCAACCCTGTGGACTGTACTCCTCCAGGCTCCTTTGTCCTTGAGGATTCTCCAGGCAGGAATAATAGAGTGGGTTGCCATGCCCTCCTCTAGGGGATCTTCCTGACCCAGCTCAAACCCGCATCTCTTGTCTCCTCTTTTGGCAGGCAGGTTCTTTACCATTAGCACCATCTGGGATGCCCTGATTTATGAATAATTAATAGTAAATATTTATAAAGAATGATTTGGACATAAATTTTCAGTTTTCTTTGAATGAATGGGGCTTTTATATATTTTTGGTGCTACAATGAACAGATCAGGTTTTGCTAATCTATAATCAGTCAGATGTCTCTAGATAGCTTTATGAAGAATGATAAACAATGAGCATTTGTTATAATCTTTTCTTTTAAATGTATAGTAATACATTTTGTTTAATAAAATACCTCTAAGTCTTTTCCTTCCTTCATAATGTGTAAATGTCAAATGAGTGTAGGATCCTGATAGAGTGAATAATCAAGAGGAGGGCAGGAGGTATTTAAATCCCTGTAAATCCAGTTAAATAAAAAAACTGCCTTCATATTGGAGAACTTATTTTGATATTGATGATTATATTTATGGTTTAAAAATGTCCTCGTGATTCTTAGCAGATGTTAAAAATATGTGAATTAAGAAGTGTGACATTTTCTTTTCATCCTAATGTGTTCTGTCTCCCATTTGTATCACAGCTGCTTCTGATGACAGATGTTATAGATATGCAGATTGTGCCAGCTGTACCGCCAATACGAATGGATGCCAGTGGTGTGATGACAAGAAATGCATTTCATCAACCAGTAACTGCAGCATGGTTAGTATTTATGGGTAAATGATGATGTAGCTAACACTGCTACTTTATAATCACTAGCTTACCTGTACAAAACACTGCTACTTTATAATCATTAGCTTACCTGTATCAAGACATTTAGAAAAGGGAAAGGGGAGAGGCAAAATAGAATTATGGTATTAAGAGATATAAACTACCATGTATAAAATAGATAAGCAACAAGAATATATTGTATAGCACAGCGATTTATAGCCATTGTTTTGTAATAATGTTAAATGGAATATATAATCTTAAAAATGTTGAATCATTATGTTGTATACCTGAAACTAATTCAATATTGTAGCAAGTAAGTGAAGTCGTTCAGTTGTGTCCGACTCTTTGCGAACCCATGGACTGAAGCCTACAAGGCTCCTCAGTCCGTGGAATTTCCCAGGCTAGAATACTGGAGTTGGGTTGCTGTTTCCTTCTCCTGGGGATCTTCCTGACACAGGGATCATACCCTGGTCTCTGGCATTGCAGGCAGACACTTTACCATCTGAACCACCAGGGAAGCCCTATAAAATTTTGTTTGCGACACCATGGGCTGTGTAGTCCATGGAGTTCTCCAAGCCAGAATACTGGAGTGTGTAGCCTTTCCCTTCTCCAGGAGATCTTCCCGACCCAGGGATTGAACCCAGGTCTCCCACATTGCAGGCGTATTCTTTACCCGCTGAGCCACAAGGGAAGCCCAAGAATTCTGGGGTAAGTAGCTATCCCTTCTCCAGCGGATCTTCCTGACCCAGAAATCGAATCAGGGTCTTCTGCATTGCAAGCGGATTCTTGACCAACTGAGCTATGAGGGAAGCCCCAATATTGTAAGCCAACAATTAAAGAAGACACTTAGAAAATATGTAGGGCATCACTTTACTTCTTGATATGTTGTCAGTCAGTCTAGATTCCATGTTGAATCCAATAACCTTTACTTTCCGTGGATAAGATTGGAAAATTCTTTCAAAACTTAATTTAAAAAGACTGTAGCAGAAACATTGGCTTCTGTGCTGATAGAAATAGGAATGTCTAAGTAAGTATTGAAGTCATTTCTATGAGAATCTTGTCAGACATGTGTTAATAGTGTTGTGACTTAGGTTTTATTTACATGCTTTGTGTGCAAGCTTAATCTAAAGTGTTGATATTAGTAGTTTCATTTGATCATTAAAATCGTCTATAGATCTGTGTTTTAAATTAAAAAAATTTTTCTTTAGATCTGTGGTTCTCTGAGGCAATTCTGTCCCGCACTGGGACATCCGGCAATGTGTATTTTTCGGTTGTTTTCACAACTGTGGGACCGCTACCAGCATCTAACATAGAGAAGCCAGGGACACAGGTAAACATCCACAGTGAATGAATAGCGCTGACACAAAAAATCATCACCTGGCTCGAAGTTTCACTAGTGATGAGGTCAAGAACCTATTTTAGGTAGACTATTGAAAATATAATGAAATTAATATTGATAGATTAAAATAGATCAAGAGGAGTAAAAACTAACCTTTTAATGGTGGCATCTCAAAATGTTCCATGTTTTTTAGATGTCAGCAAATTGAAGGAAAATTTTTAAAAATTATTAAGGATTGTATTCAATAGGATTAAAGATTCTCATATTGGAGTGTAGCTTAAATAACTAAAAAAAGTTCCCATACAGATTTTAAACTAAATACATATTAATTTTTTCTTTTTTTGAATTTTTATTAAGCGAGAAAAGTATCCACTTGTTTTTCAAGATAGCAGGAAGTAAAAGGTAAAGAAAAGGGAGTTTGAAAACTAAGTAAAAAGTTTTTATTATGTTATCTAAAGTTTTTCTCCAGTAACCAATCATATTTTGAAATAATTAAAGCTTTATGATTCTATTCTAAAATAATATTAAAATCTTAATAAGGAAAGCTTTGAATTATTGCCTCATCAGATTGAACCCTTTTGTTTTTATACTTACTGTGTTGGTGTATACTTTGCAGAGATATGTTGCTTTATTTTTATTTTTTATTTTTTTTTTGTTGCTTTAATAATAATAGATACTTCAATTTTATTTGAGTTTGAATGTTAATAGAACATGACTCACTTTGAATGTTTGAATTACTTTTTTATATTTGCATAATATTCATGTAATGGGAGTTATATTAGTGAATAATGCAGACATGGTATCAAAGTAAAATAAAACATGGGAATAAGGGACTAAAATGGAGAATGTCATTAGATAAGAATTGCAAGCAGATTTTATTTAAAACTTTGTTCAATAACTGAGTTAATTTGTATTTAGACATTTACAGTATGTGAAAATACACATCTCAAAAATTGTATTACGCAAATTACTATAAAGTATTCATTTTATAAAGTGGCCTTTTCCTTTAGAGTTTAGTGTTGATAATGTGTTAAAAAAGAAATCAGTGGGTGAGATAGTACAAGTGAACAGATGGAAGTCTCTTATAATTTAGACTTTGATGTAATGTGTCTTTTGGACAGTTTTATCAGAATGTCTGGTGATTAAAATAAACCAAATGCTAATAGATACAGAAGGGTCTATGAGATTTTAACATAAATGATGTCCATTGATATTCTGTTTCATTATTTAGTCATTTTTACGGCAAGTTGCATATTTTGTGCTCTAATAGCCCAAATAACTGCTTTTTTCTTGCAGATTTTCATTTTACATTTACATCTAGATATATTAGGGTGAAGATGAGTAGAGTAGGGGTTATTCTTCATAGTCTGTTTATGAATGTGCATCTGGTTCATTAGGCCAAAAAGTGCCAGCCATGTTTCAGAGTAGCAGTCAGCTTTCTTCTATTATTGAATAAATTGACCCTGTGTGTGATGGAAATACAGTTTCATCTATTGTACTGGCTCAGCATCAATAAATGATGATACTGTTATGAAGAGCAGTAGAGTTATTTCGATGGTGACTCTACCATTGCTGTTCTAAAGATTGGCATTAAGTTCTCATTCTTCCTCTTATTCTAATATGTTGTTTAGCTATTCTCTTGTCTTTCTTAGAGACTACTTTATTTATCAGATGATTCAAGTAAATTGATTTGTTTTCAGTTATGTGACAAACATTTGGAAGTATAGTAATCCTATAGACTAATACTAAGATTTATATGCTATATGAGAAAAAAAAGCTTTGAGTCAGAAAAATAACATCAAGAAAATTTGCATGTTCCTAATGAAAATGGTGGTTGAATAAGACTTGCAGTACAATTTGGGCTTTAAAAAATGTATCTTATGTGATTTTTTTTAAAGGAAGAATAAGATAAAAATTTCTTCAACCATTTTTAGGTATGGGAAATTATACGTAAGTTTTAATTGTCAAGTTTTTTGGTTGAAAAGAAATATTTAATCACCCTTACATGAGAAAGCCTCAGGTAAGAGTGTCTACCTCTGGAAAGGAAAGGGAGCTTATGATGCAGCATGTGTTTTTTTTTTTTTTTTTCCTCAAAAATGGGTCACAAGAAGAGTTGAGCCCAAAGAATCTGATTTTCATTATCACAGGTATTGGTAACATCATGTGAAATAGCAAACCTTGATATACATAGGGAACTCACACCAAAGTTCCTATGTTGCCTTTTGTTTTGTTTTTTGGCCTTTAACCTTCAACCTCTTAGACCTGAAATTAGTTGAAATATGAGTAGTTGTGTAATAGGACTGATCAAAATGTAACTTTTGCAGGTTCTTTTCAACCTTTATTGAGGAAATGTGATAGATACACACAGGAGAAACATCAGTTAACCAAAATCATTATTTAATGTCTGTGGAAGTAACCAAAACTGTTATTTAATGTATGTGGAAGTAAACTTAGTTTGGGTTATTGAGAAAATAATTTATTGTTTTAGATTGTATTGGATTTTGATAAAGCATCTCTTTAACTTTTGCTTCTCACTATTTCCTGGAGAAGGCAATGGCACCCCACTCCACTTCATTCCCAGGAGTCTGCATGATAATTTTATTATGACTAGAATTCTTGGATGTGATCATTGAGAGAAATGACTTTGTTCATCAGCTTTATTTATTGAATTGGAAGCCTGTTATCAGATTCATTAGAATACGTTTTCATTACTTGATTTCTGTTTCAGATTGTGTAATTTGCTTGTTTTTTCAATAAGCATACATTCTAAATCTAAGAACTTTGCTTCAATAAATAAATGAATAAGAAATTCTGATTCAGTAGAACTGGGTTTGGTGTTAGAAGTCTGTGCTGTAAAGTTCACCAGGTGATTTATGTGTACGCTCACTTCATAAGTCATTACTGTACAAAGGCGAAAGGTAACACGTTTTATCTTTTAACTTTATAGTCTGTGAAAAACTATACCAAATGCCATGTGAGAAATGAGCAGATTTGTAACAAACTTACTAGCTGTAAAAGCTGCTCACTAAACTTGAATTGCCAGTGGGATCAGCGACAGCAAGAGTGCCAGGCTCTACCAGGTAAAGATTTATATTTGGTAAATCGGTTTTACAGTCCACGGATGAATGCTATTTTTGTAAAGAATGTTTAGTAAGAATATTCCATTTTCTAAAATTAAATCAGTAGCAAATAAACAATAGTATTGGAGTAAAGATAGCAGTGTTTCTACAAGAAAGATTTATACATTTGTTTTCGATTAAGACTTTCAAAGTATCTTCTGTTTATTACTGTTGACTTGATCAGAATACTTTTCAATTAAAAAATTGTATCTTAAAAACATAGAAAATAGTAAGTACTCAGATTAATATCCAGATCTAACAGTGTTAACATTTTGGCATATTGGATTTAAGTGCCCTTTATTTTTTAAATTCCAGGAGCATTTTTTTACTGACTGTTCTTTTTTATTAGACATGGTAACATTTATAATAATTATTATATGATTCAATGAGATGCTTAAGTTCTGTAAATCAGAACAAAACTCATTTGAAAAAGAAATTTCAATTTATTTTTACAGTTAGCATTCTTCTTAGTAGACCCCTAAGTATTCTTTCTTTTGAATATGAAAGAGAAAATCAGAAAATCAAAAACTTGTATAGATATTTAACCAGTTCCATCTTCTTGTTATACAGATAAGCTGAGACTGGTTACATGACCTGCTTAAAACAGTAACTGGGTGTTTATCTCTGTTCAGTTTTTTGCCTGTTTCTACCTCATGATTTTTTTTTTTTCATTGAAAAATATCTGAACCTATGTAATTCTAGAAAGTGTTGGAAAATCCCTTCATAGAATTTAAGTCTTTCTTATAAGTTCATGTAATAAAATAAAAATTAGATTGCCTTTAAAAGTACCATTGAGATTTTGGAATTTTGTGTATGTACTAAGCTTTTAAATAACGACGTATGCATGTGTGTTCATTTTGAGTAATTTAGAGGATATTAATGTGGTAGGCAAGATTTGAAAAGCCAATAGTGAGATGACACTTAACTTGAAAGTAATAATTTCTAAGTGTTAAAGTCTAAAAGCTACATGTAGATTAATAAAAATACTTATAAAGTTTCTTTAAAAAGACAGAGTAAATCCTGGACTAAAATTAAAGTTGATTGAAGGAATATATATGTAAAGGAATATTATTCAATAAGAAGAGAATTTGATTACCAGTGGAAATTTGGGAAAACAATAGTGAAGTTATATTTAGTAATACCCATCTACTCTTGCCTGGGAAAAAATTTTGGTTTGGCCTAAGGGTTGTACTTGACCAAGTTATTACTTTGGAGAATAATAAATATAATAAGCTATTTTATTATACCTAACTCCCCTTGTTCTGTATTCATATTTACTAAGAGCCAGCTTGGCATTATATGTAGTTTGGTTTCTGTTCAGCTTGTCTCAAGGAAGTGAATGCTCTAAATGGAGAACTTAGTCTGTAGTAATTGCCGTTTTCCATGAAAATTTGTGAATTGCATTTTTTCCATTGATCTCCTGTGAAATTGGCAATTTGAATTTATTAAGCTTAACCTATTTTAAAAATTAGCTACTATCCTAAAGTTGAGGTGGTGCTCAAAACTACAGAAACTTAAGACATCACAACATTTGGTTTAGTGCTCTGATTTTGTTTTTAGCCTCAAAGGCCCATGCGTTGTTTGCATTTGTATGATTCATTAACCAAGTATTTTTGATCTTATAAAACAAAAGATAACCAAAACTAATGTAAATCCTTCCTTGATTCAGTAAGGAAAGAAAAAGCTGAAATTTAACAAAAACTCCTGCGCTGTTTCCTTGAAGTGAGCTGGTAGTTTAGATTTCAGAAGACAAGGAAGATTGCTGTATGTGTAGCCTGAAAATGGAAACAGAGGCGTTTGAAGTCTTGCTAAGTGAATGTGGTGTATTGAGTGCTTACTGTGTTCCAAGCACTGTGTGTTATTCTCATTACGTAGTTTAATAGGACAGTAGTTATTCAAGAAGCAAAGGGCCCTGTAATACTGAGATAGTGTGTGCTTTTGTAATTCTCATTCTGTTATAGGTTTACTCTGTATTAATAGTTTTCCAAAGGCTACATAGTGTATGATTCTAATAGATTGAATGTTAAACCAACATTAAAGGGATTTGCAAAAATATAGAACAAAGCCACACTCTTTTATTTTTTGGAGACTATAATTAAGAGAAATTAAATATGCTACTTATTTTGTTATGTATTTCCCTAACATTTTTTAATGAAAAAATTTAAACATTTTTTTATGATTTTTTTAATGAAAAATAGAATTCTAGTGAGGACACTCAGTAACCACACCCTAGATTCTGCGATGCACATTTTACTCTGCTCTATCTCTGATTTCTCTGCCTATCCATCCCCTGTTCATTTATCAACCCATCTCAATTTTTGATGGCAAGGGCCTAATTTAAAACCGTCAGCTTTACTTTCTCAGGGAGAAAATGTGAAGATATTAATACATCCTCTTTGGGTGTATAATAATAGCATTAAGGGGCAAGACATCCCAGAAACTGGAAGAGTAGGTTTGTAATAAAATTTTAAATGAATCAATACATGTATTTTTAAAAGATTAGTTTTAATTTTTAATATGGTCAAGCTCCATAGATATGAAATGTATAAGGAAAAATCTGTGGCATTCTCAATAATTTTTAAGGGTTTAAAGGGGTCTTGAGACCAAAATGTTTGAGAACTGCTGCTTTATAATAATTCCATAAGACCGAACTGATGCATCCAACCTGAAAGGGCAAGAGACACTGATATATTTAGTGATATGAAACTGACGGATATTCAAGTCAAGCTTCACAGATTGGTGTGTCAATAAAACACCTCAGTGTTAATGTATCCTAGAGCATAACTATATTGAATTTATAAGTCTGTGTTTTAGAAAATAGACACTGTTTTAAGTTCAATTTGGAGCCTAAGGATAAACCACTGTTACTGAATAGTATGTTTAAACTTTCAAAAGACCTGAAAGGTTATGTAAAAATAAATATTTGAAAGCAAAGTTTCTAGTTTCCTTACGAAGCATAAATGAAATGAGACTTCTCGCCCCATACTTATAATTAAAGAATCAAAGAACCCAGCTTATATCAAAATAGTACACCTGGGCTAAGGAGATTAGTTAATCTAATTCCATAGCCCAGAGGACGGTTATTAATAGCTACACTTGTAGGAATAACTTGCTTTTGTTGTGTGCTGGTTATTTTTCTACTGAAGTGATCTTGTATAAAGTGAACCTTGCGACATATAAATGCAGTAGTGATTTCACTTGCTGTGAAACCATATATCAATACACTAGATTTACACAGAAGACCTAACAGTCAACAGATTTTGACTGATGTTACAGAGCCATAGCTTTTCTTATGTTTAATAGAGAAAAAATTAGGATCTTCTGTTCTTATTCTTCACCAAAATATTAGTCAGATTTTGTTTAGTATAATACAAGGATATATTTAAATTTTATCATAAAAATTATTTAAGCAAATCTAGAAGTTGTATTTATTTAGCATTCTGAAATAATTGAAAAATACGCATGTGTTTGGATAATCAAAAAATAAGACATGATTTTTTTTTTTTTTTTGACTAGCTCATCTTTGTGGAGAAGGATGGATTCACGTTGGGGATGCTTGTCTTAGAATTAATTCCAGTAGAGAAAACTATGACAATGCAAAACTTTACTGCTATAATCTTAGTGGAAATCTTGCTTCATTAACAACTTCAAAAGAAGTAGAATTTGTACTGGATGAAATACAGAAGTATACACAACAGGTAACAACTGTATTTGTTTTTATTATGGGAATATGCTTATAATCATATAGCTATTGGCAATGAATCATTCTGTTTGTTTTTAAATACATTATTTTTAATAAACCTTGGAAGTGAAAGTAGAACTCATTTCAACAGTAAGTAGTTAGGGGGCTCATTCCGTACTTGTATTTGGTAATATGCCCCTCCCCCCAGGTGGCAGTGGTAAAGAATCCACCTGCCAATGCAGGAGACGCAAGAGATGTGGGTTTGATCCCTGGGTCAGGAAGATCCCCTGGAGAAAGAAATGGCAACCCATTCCGGTATTCTTGCCTCGAGTATCCCATGGACAGAGGAACCTGGCAGGTTACAATCCATGGGGTTGCAAAGATTTGGACATGACTGAGCACAACACAGCATTTGGTAGTTTGGTAATTTTCTAAATTGCTTATCTCATGTTTTGCTCAGTAAACCATTGCATTACCTTAGCAAAAAGTCATCTCATATGAATAAATATACTTTAAAACTTGTGTGTATAATTTAATAATTTGTTTGAAGTGTTATTATTCTTGTAACTTAGGATGTCGCTTATGATCAGAACACTAGACCAGCATATTGGCAATATTGGTATAGGTGTATTTGTGTGTATGTGTGTTTATGTGTATGTTCTGAGGGTTAAAATTTTGAATTATCCTCTTACTATAGATATGCTTGAAATAATATACAAGTAGTTAGCTGGACTTAAACAGATCATTAAAGTATATGGAAGATTTGGAACATACAACACTTGGAAGCATTTTTAATTTCCTTGAAAGCTGTTTTATGGAAAATATTTCCATAGAAATGGACTATTTGCTTGGAAATGGTATCAAATATCATTTTACAATAAACTTTTAATAGGAATCCATAGTAGTTATTTGCTGTTCTTGGGATGTTAAAATATAGCCAACTCTTAAGAACAGATTAAGTTGGAGATTTGGAACTAATCTACGAAACGTAGTTTTGAAATATCTTAGTTCATATACTTACTTGAAGTGTCTTGAAGACATTTGAAAAAATTGAGTAGATTATATTATACATTGTATTGTTTTAGGTGTACAACATAATGATTTGATATTTGTATTTATTGTGATACATGTTGTTCTTGAATTTCTTTTAGATTCTGCATATAAAAATATATGGTATTTTTCTTATCCTGACTTATTTAAATTAGACCTATCCATGTTCTTGCAAATGGCAAGATTTCAGTACTCTGTGATCTCACATATATGGTGAATTTAAAACAAACAAACAAACATCCTAAAAACTAAAAAACCAGGCTCACAGACAGAACAGTTTGGTATTTGCCAGAGGGAAGGATGGAGGGTGGGCAAAATGGATGAAAGCAGTCAAAAGGTACAGACTTACAATTATAAAATAAATAAGCCATGAGGCTAGAATACACAGTGCGATGACTGTAGTGAATAATACTGTATTACATGTTTGAAATGTGCTGAGAGAGTAGATCTTAAAAATCTTCACAAAAAACTGTGTATGGGGACATATGTTAACTAGACATATAATTCTACAATGTATACAAATATTGAATCATTATTTTGAGTTCTGGAAATTAAAATAATATTATATGTCAATCATGCATCAATTAATGGAGCTTTTCTGGAGGCTCAGATGGTAAAGAATCTGCCTGCAGTGCAAGAGACCCAGGTTCGATCCCTGGGTCAGGAAGATCTCCTGGAGAAGGGAATAGCTACCCACTCGAGTACTCTTGCCTGGAGAATCCCATGCACAGAGGAGCCTGGTGGACTACAGTCCATGGAGTCACAAAAAGATGTGGACATGACTGAGTGTCTTTCACTTCACATACCTCAATTAAAAGAAAAAGTATAGTCAACACATAAGAATAGCTTAAGTAGGAGACTTAGAAATAGTTTACTAAACCTAGTTTTGAAATACCTTATTTTGTTCAGATATATACTTGAAATATGCAATGTAAATTGTCATAGCATCATTATAGACTTTTGAATTTTGTGTCGAAAGTAAAATTAGAGCTCAGTATAGATTAGTTAAGTGATAAAACTAAACAATAATAAATACCTCAGATCTGAGGTATGTACACTTTTGCCCAATGTTTAAAATGTATACACACATATAGACACCACAGGCTAAATAATCCACAAAGTGGCGTGATTTCCACACGGGGCTTCCTGGTAGCTCAGCTGGTGAAGAATGCGCCTGCAATGCAGAAGAGCCCAGATTGATTCCTGGGTTGGGAGGATCCCCTGGCGAAGGGATAGGCTACCCACTCCAGTATTTTGGGGCTTCCCTGGTGGCTCAGCTGGTAAAGAATCTGCCTGCAATGCGGGAGACCTGGATTCAATCCCTGAGTTGGGAAGATTCCCCTGGAGAAGGGAAAGGCTACCCACTCCAGTATTCTGGCCTGGAGAATTCCATGGATTGTATATAGTCCATGGGGTTGCAAAGAATCAGACATGACTGAGCAACTTTCACTAATGGAGGTATGACAATAATTCAAATATTGCTTTGAAAATGGTATTAGATTTCAACAACTTTTTTCGACCTTAGATTATGACTTCTATTTGGGCAAGGAGTCTTTTGGTACAGTGCAGTGGAGATGGTTTTGGCTTGAAAACATCTCAGAACATATATTACCAGTTGCTTTCCATTGAAACAGTTAAGTGATATGTTTTTGATATAGATGATTTTTAAACATTGGGGACAAATGATGCATTAAGTATCAAACTGATGGAGAGCAGGCATCACATATCTCTACACCTTAGTAGCAAGTTAACTTCCACAGCTCTATGTTCCTCATCTGTAACCTGGGATAGTTATTTGCTACCATCCTGAATATTCATTGGAAGGACTGATGCTGCAGCTGAAACTGCAGTACTTTGGCCACCTTACTTGAAGAACTGACTCATTTGAAAAGACGCTGATGCTGGGAAAGATTGAAGGCAGGAGGAGAAGGGGACGACAAAGGATAAGATGGTTGGTTGGCATCACTGACTCAGTGGACATGAGTTTGAGTAAATTCCGGAAGTTGGTGATGGACAGGAAGGCCTGGTGTGCTGCAGTCCATGGGGTCACAAAGTTTCGGACATGACTAAGCCACTGAACTGAACTGAACTAATGTTTATTGTGAGAAATAAGTGAGATGTTGTATGTGAAGAATATAAATTTTATTTAAGTGTTTACTAAAGTTATTATTATTATTTGCATTTTTAAGATAGTTATTTTTGTATGTTTCCACTATTGCTATTACTACTATCTCTAGGAATCATTAATTAGATAATGAATTTTTAGGTAACTAAATGGATTTATTCAATGAATAGTTACTATTGATATTGTCTATAGAAAAATATTTACCCCAAACTGGTGTTTTAAATTTTTCCATTTTACAAAGCCTTCCCCCCATCTCCATTAATTATACTAGGATCTTTTTCCTCTTAAGAACATTCCTGATTTATGCTAAAGAATATGAATATATGTTATGGATTTTCCTTTTGCTAATAACAGGGGTATAAGTGTCTGAGTTTTAAAAAGTGACTTAACAGTTTTGTATAAATACTAAAAAAAATTAGAGGGACTTAAGCATATAACCCTTTTGAAATGTTTGTATGAATATTCAATTCACTGTTACTGCCTACCACAATTTTTGTGGTGGTATTAGTGTGTGTGTTTCTCATGAGTATTGACATGGATAATTTAATTTCTAATGACATTTTATATCTGTACAGAGTCAAAAGTCTCCCCCTTCATTAGTGAAATTGATAATTTATATCCTTGAGTTCAGTTCAGTGCAGTTCAGTTCAGTCACTCCGTCGTGTCTGACTCTTTGCGATCCCATGGACTGCAGCATGCCAGAATTCCCTGTCCACCACCAACTCGCAAAGCTTGCTCAGACTCATTTCCACTGAGTCAGTGATGCCATCCAACCATCTGATCCTCTGTCATCCCCTTCTCCTCCCGCCTTCAATCTTTCCCAGCATCAGGGTCTTTTCTAAGGAGTCAGCTCTTCGCATCAGGTGGCCAAAGTATTAGAGCTTCAGCTTCGGCATCAGTCCTTCCAATGAATATTTAGGACTGATTTCCTTTAGGATGGACTGGGTGGATCTCCTTGCAGTCCAAAGGACTCTCAAGAGTCTTCTCCAACACCAAAGTTCAAAAGCATCAATTCTTTGGTGCTCAGCTTTCTTTATGGTCCAACTCTCACATCCATACATGACTACTGGAGAAACCATAGCTTTGACTAGATGGACCTTTGTTGGCAAAGTAATATATCCTTAGTTTTTATAAATATTCAAAATTTTACATGGACATTACAGTATGATACTTAGTTGTCTAATATATTAAATGCTTGATAGTAATAGGGTAAAGAAAAACTATAATAATTCAGTTTGTATTATTAAACCATTTTTGTGTGAACTGAAGCTATTTTTCTGAAAAGGATGGGCTAATCTTCATTCATTTAGTATGTATCTATTGAGCACCCTCCGGAGAAGGCAGTGGCACCCCACTCCAGTACTCTTGCCTGGAAAATCCTATGGACAGAGGAGCCCAGTAGGCTGCAGTCCATGGGATCGCTAAGAGTCAGACACGACTGAGCAACTTCACTTTCACTTTTCACTTTCATGTATTGGAGAAGGCAATAGCAACCCACTCCAGTACTCTTGCCTGGAACATCCCATGGATGGAGGAGCCTGGTAGGCTGCAGTCCATGGGGTCGCGAAGAGTCGGACACGACTGAGCGACTTCACTTTCATGCATTGGAGAAGGAAATGGCAACCCACTCTAGTGTTCTTGCCTGGAGAATCCCAGGGACGGGGGAGCCTGGTGGGCTGCCGTCTCTGGGGTCACACAGAGTTGTACATGACTGAAGTGACTTAGCAGCAGCAGCAGCAGCAGCCTTATAGTTGAGGATAAGATGCACATGGTATCATCTAGGAGAGATATCTTGATTTTTAAAAATATTTTTGAAAAATGTAACAGAGTAGTATTTGTAGTTTTGTTTTTAGTTATATGGAGCATACAACATAATTTAAGATCTATTTACATTTTTGTACTAGCACGTGCTTCATTGTTTTCATTACAAAATTGAGGGGTAGTTATCAGTGAATATTTGGACATTAGTTCTACTGAATATATTTAACTTACAAAGAGCTTCTTATTGGTAGATCCACATTCTTTGAATTTTAGAAAAGTACTTCTGTTTGGCTTTGGGCTTCCCAGGTGGCTCAGTGATAAAGAATCTGCCTGGCAGTGAAGGAGCTGCATAAAACCATGAGTTCAATCCCTGGATCAGAAAGTTCCCCTGGAGAGGGAAATGGCAACCCACTATAGCAGTCTTGCTGGGATAATCCCATGGACAGAGGAGCTTGGCAGGCTACAGTTTATGGGGTTGCGGAGTCAGACACACCTGAGCAGTTGAGCACAAGCACAAACAAGCACAGTGTCTGGTGTTAGAACTCAACTGCTTTTTCCTTTGTTTATGTTATTCTTAGTGTTTACATTAAAATCTCAAAAAGCGCTACTTGAGAAGCTTCACATTTCAAGACTTCTTCAAGTTGCTTATTTTTTCTTGCTTATGTTTATAAATCATAAAGATTAGACCAACAATTAATTTGAATGTATGCGTCTATGGTGTCGCATGGAGTCGGACACGACTGAAGTCACTTAGCAGCAGCAGCATGATGAACTTAGATTCAATAGTTTGCGGACTATCCTTCTCTGTAAATGTTTTGTTTCATTAGAAATATGAAGTTTAGCAAAATTTCAAAGGTGGAATTTTCTGCAAGGTGACATTGCATTAAACGTATCATTATAGAAAGGGAATTATACCCTGGCCCATTGCAGTTGTATAAACTTAAGATAACCCTGCCGTCATAAATGGAGACTGACACATTCATGCACTTTAAAGAGACATCCTGGGTCAAATGATTATTCACTTATTGGCAATGGCTAATGAAATGTTGCAGTGATTTATGGTGTACTGCAGTAATTTTCATAATATAGTAATTTATCTTTTGTTTCTCAACTGCCTGTCCAGCTCATTTACTGGGTAATAGTTACTTTAAATGTTTCATCAACTGCTTATTTTCCTGCTCTTCTCTTCTTCCTTGCAGATTCTTATCATGATGATTTAGAGAAAAATGTTTCATTTTAAATGACTTGTCTTTACTATAGATAGTTTGGAAATACAGGCAGAGTTGCTATAATGTAAAGCACAATTATTCATCTGAAATATCTGTGCTGGATTGATTCCTGCTGTTATTATCAAGAATTATAAAAATATTATAGCTTTTTTGTTATCAAAATATATTGAGAATAATGTATGAAATATATGATGGTCACAAGACAAAGCAGCATGTGTGTTTTTATAATTAGAAAACATTATTTATTAAGCACTGTCTCTGTGTCAAAAACTGGACGTTAGAAAATAACTATCTCTGTTCTACTGGCCTTGTTTAGCAAAATTTATTGTCTACCTCTGATATGTACAGTACTTTGCTGGGTGATATGAGATCTGTTCTAATGAATGTTTGTTGTTCTTTAGTCACGAAGTTGTGTCTGACTCTTGCAACCCTATAGACTCTAGCCCACCAGGCTTCTCTGTCCATGGTATTTCCCAGGCAAGAATAATGGAGTGGGTTGCTCTTTCCTTCTCCAGGGGATCTTCCTGACCCCGGGACTGAACTTGTGTCTCCTGCTTGGCAGGTGGATTCTTTATCATTGAACCGCCTGGGAAGCCCCTAATGAATGTTAATAATACTTTAATTTTATTTAAGGAATATTTGTTGAGTATTTATGTGTAAAAATCATTATATTTGTACACTGTATAAATTTCAAGGTCTACAAGTTCTTTAGAAGCTCTCAAGGACCATTTGTACAACATATTTAGAATAAATACTGAATTAATATATCTTACTTCTATATTGTCAAAGACCCGGTGGAGGAATGTATTTTTCTCTACCCTGACAGTCGGTAAGGTTAAAAAAAAAGATGATGTGGAGTTTTGAAACCACTTCACATTAAAATATAATATTATTAACTCGATAACTTCAAACATAAATGTATTATTATGTGTATTTAAGTGGGAATGTTTCGGAATGATGTTAGCAAGATGGTAGAATGGATATTTCTGATACTCATTCCCTCCCAGAAACACTGATTTAACAAATTACCCATACACAAAATACCTTTCCAGAAGCTCAGGAGTCCAGGCGAAAGGTTATAGCATCAGGCATGGCAGAGGGAATACAGAAATAAGAAAAGACTGATTAAAGATGGTAGAGAGGACAGTTCCACATTACCTGCATCATCCTTCCCCTAAGCCTCCACAGTACAGTGAAATTTAGTGAGAAATACCCTCTGAAAAGGGGAAAGAGGATGAAATGAGCACTGGTTTTGCTGTGGTCCCCACCCTCCAGCTCTGCTCTAATGAACTCCAGTGCGTGGATTTTCCCTGTGAACCCAGGTGTCAGGTACACCCCAGTGCCAGACTGGCTCCTGTGGCCTCAGGCTGCAGACTGGTGCCCACAGACCCATCGTCCAGGCCAGCCCCCATATATTCCTGGGCTCTAGGAAACCTAAGATCCACGTCCTCCCTTGGGCTGGCCTCTGCAGACCAAGGGTCAGGCTCATTCCAGGGGACTCAGGCTTCAGGCTGTCCCCTGTGATCCCAGATACCAGGCCCACCCCCATGGACACAGGTATCGCACCTATCTCATGGACTCAGGGCCAGGCTTGTCCCAGTGGACCCTGGCACCAGGCTAACCCCTGCAGCCTTAGGACCATACTTGTGGGCCCAGGTGCCCAGCTTGCCCCAGCACCAGACTGGCCCCAGTGGATTTACGCTCAAGGCCTGCTTCAGTGCCAGGTAAGCCCTGTGGATCCATGCCTCTGGGTGGCTCCCGCAGATCCAGGCTCTAGACTGACTCCTGTGGAACGAATTTGCTCGCTTGGCACTGTGGACTAGGTTCTAGGCCCACCACTTTGTACTCAGTCACCACCAGCCCTATTCCAGTGGACCTCTGTGCCATAGTGGCCCCTTCAGACCTCGGATCCAGGCCTGCACCCTGGCTCCAGTTCCAGGCTTGCCCCTATGGAGCCCTTGGTTCTGAGTCTGTCCATGCAGACCCAAACTCCAGACCCTCTCCAGTGGACCCAGGATCCAGGCTTGTCCCTCTGAACCCAGGCACCAGACAGGTCCTCTGGATCCAAATTCTAGGCCTGCTTATCCATGGCCTAGGCTATCCTCAAGGGCAGCCCACTTGAGGACTTCAACAGTAAGCTTGCCACAGACCCCACCACACAGTCTGCCAGAATCCCTGGATAGGCTGACTGGAGAAAGGCTTTCCCTACTGAAGCCAATCTGTAAAGACTGGAAGAGGTGGTTACTTCTTCACATGTGTAGACACCAATGCAAGGCCATAGGAATCATGAAAAATCAGGGAGACATGATGTTACCAAAGAACAAAGTAAAGCATGGGTAAGGACTAATCTAGGGGCTCAACAGTAAAGAGTCTGCTTGCCAATGCAGGAGACGTGGACTTGACTCCTGGGTCGAGAAAATCCCCTGGAGAAGGAAATGGCAACCCACTCCACTGTTCTTGCCTAGAAAATCCCATGGATATGAGGAGACTGGAGGGCCACAGTCCCTGGGGTTGCAAAGAGTTGGACATGACTTAGCAGCTAAACAATAACAACTGACTCAAAAGAAGTGGAGATCTACAAACTGCCTGACAATTAATTCAAAATAACCAATGAAAGAAGCTCAGTGAATTATAAGAAAACACAGATAAACAGCCTAGCAGTATTAGGAAAACAGTATATGAAAGAAGAGTTAATTGACTGGTTCAACAAAGACAGAGAGACCAAAAAAAGAACCCAAGAGTAATTAATGGAGCTAAAGAACACAATGACTGAACTAGATAATTCCACATAGAACTTCAGTAGCAGACTCTTATCAGGCAGAATAAAGAGTCAGCAAGCTCAAATACAAGTCATTTGAAATTACCTAGAGTTCAAAAAAAGAGAATGAAAAAAAAGTGAAGAAAGCCTAGGGAACTTATTGTAGACCGTAAGGAATCAATGTATGCTTTATGGGAGTTCAAAAGCTCATTTAAAGATATAATGACAGGACACTTCCCTAATATGGAGGAGGAAATGAACATCCAGAGCCATTAATCCCAAAGGACCTCAAGCAGATTGAACATAAAAAGATCTTCACCAAGACACATTATAATAGCCCTAAATAAATCCATGCATTTATGATCAACTGATGATAGCCCAAGGTGTCAGGAATACAGGATGGGAAAAGGACAATCTCTTCAATAAATGATTTTGGATATTCTTATGCAGAAGAATGAAAGTGGATTCTTTTTCTCATACCATATACAAAAAGCAGTTCAAACTAAAGACTTACACTTTAAGGCTTGAAACTGTAAAATTTCCAGAGGCAAACATGCAGAAAAGTCTTGTTGACATTGGTCAGGGCAGTGATTTTTTTGAATGTGAGCCCAAAAGCACAGACAAGAGCAAATGAGATTGTGTCAAACTAATAAGCTTCTGCATAGCAAAGGAAATAACCATCAGAATAAAGAGACAACCTGAGAAATGGGAGAAAATGTTTATAAAACATGTATCTAATAAAGAGTTATTGTCCAAAATATATAAGGCACTCAAGCATCTTGACACACACACACACACAAATATACCCAGTTAAAAAATAGGCAAAGGACATAAGTAGATATTTTTCAAAGAAGACATACAAATGGCCATCAGGCAGATTATAAAAAGGGAAATGAGAATCAAAACCAATTGAGATATCATCTCACATTTGTTAGAAAGGCTGTTGTCCAAAAGACAAGAGATAACAAATATTGGCAACAATGTGGAGAAAAGGAATCCTTATATACTGTTGGTGGGAATACAACTGGTATAGTCAATTTGGAAAACAGTATGGAGTTCCCCCCCCCCCCCCCCCACCAAATTAAAAATATCATGTGATCCAACAGTGCCACACCTAGTTATATATCCTGTGCTGTGCTTAGTGGCTCAGTCATGTCCGACTCTTTGCGACTCCACGGACTGTAGCCCTCCAGGCTCCTCTGTTCATGGGGATTCTCCAGGCAAGAATACTAGAGTGGGTTGCCATGCCCTCCTCCAGGAGATCTTCCCAACCCAGAGATCGAACCCAGGTCTCCCACATTGCAGGTGGGTTCTTTACCATCTGAGCCACCAGGGAAGACCAGTTCTATATCCTAAGGAAAGTAAATCACTATCTTGAAGAAATATCTGCACTTCCAAATAGCCAAGTTATGGACACAGCTTAAGTGTTCATGAATAGATACATGGATGGATAAATAAAATATACAAATATAAATATATACATATATATATATACACACACATGTATAATTTTATTCAGACTTAAAAAAAATCAGGAATTTCTGTTTTTAACAACGTGGATGGACCTGGAGACACATTTATGCTATGTAAAATAAGCTAGACTTAGACAAATACTGGGTGTTCTCATTTATATGTGGAATCTAAAATGGTTGAGCTGATAAAAGCAGATAGTAGAATAATGGTTGCCAGGGGCTGGGTATAGGAGAAATGTTTAACTGTAGATGAGAGGATACAAAGTTTCAGTTATGCAGGGCAATAAGTTCTGGAGATCTAGTGTATAGGACAGTTGACCGTAGTTAATACTATATTGTATACTTGAAATTTGTTAAGAGAGTAGATCTTACATGTTCTTACCACACACACACACACACACACACAAAGTTATATGAGGTGATAGGTAATATTGATTACCTTGATGTGATAATTTACAATGTGAAACACATATACCAAACAAATATGCCATACACCTTATATATGTATAATTTTCATTTCAATTATACCTCAGTTAAGCTACAAAAAATGAAAATTGAAATCTCAAAAAGAGATGTGTAACTCTAAGCAGAAACAAGACAAGAAAAAGATGTTTGCAATCTACAAAGATTTGTAAGGAGAGTAGCTTAGCACAAGAATATCATTATTTCATCAGTCTCATTAGAATAGCCTTTTAAAATTTAGGAATGATTAAAATAATCTAGGAATGATTAAAATATATAAATACAGAATATATTTTGTTTTTAAGCTGCCTTTGAAGTATTGCTGAGAGTGTTAAGAATATTTACTTTGGCGTTTATCAACTTCTGTTAATTACATTTTAGGCAACAGGGTCAAAGATCTTTATTATTTATTTATTGATCTCTTTAATAATGAAAGTAGATGACTAATTTTATCTAAAACTGCACTTAAGTCCTACTGTACTAGTAGAGGTCTGATCTGGAAGAGGGGCACCTCTTTGTCTTTTTGTGAACCTCTTGTGATGTCTTCACTCAGCCTTTATTCCTGTTCATGGTTTTGTTTTCTGTTTTCTCCGAGTGCGTATAATGGCACTTGAGCTTTAGGTTCTTAACTCCATAACTCATTAGATTGATGGTAGCAGTACTAATAGCAGCTGCCGCAGAAACATCAGTAGCAACAGCAGCGATACAATATGTTGTTTTTAAAAATGATCTATTCTCATAAGTGGGGAAGGAAATGGCAACTCACTCCAGTGTTCTTGCCTGGAGAATCCTGTGGACAGACGAGCCTGGTGGGCTATTGTCGATAGGGTCGCACAGAGTCGGACACGACTGAAGCGACTTAGCATGCATGCATGCATTTCATAAGATAGGCAAGATAGATATGTATATCAGATACCCCCATTTTATAGAATAGGAAACTGAGGCTCACAAAGGCTAAATAAATGACCTGAGTCATGTCGCTAAATGTATAGTTTAGACATAGTGTTCTATTGTGCATCATTTTCCAAGATGTCCTAGGATTGTTAATTTTCCTTGGTATTAGATGTGATTAGAAAGGTACTATGATATATTTAAAAATGTAATTTCTAAAGATAATGAACTGTTTGCTAAGGAATGTGACACAGGGTTTTTACATCTCACTTTTTGAAAAATGTTGCTTTTGCTGTTGTTTACAGAAAGTATCACCTTGGGTAGGCTTACGCAAGATCAATATATCCTACTGGGGATGGGAAGACATGTCTCCATTTACAAATACGACACTGCAGTGGCTTCCTGGTGAACCTAATGACTCTGGATTCTGTGCATATCTAGAGAGGGCTGCGGTGGCAGGCTTAAAAGCTAATCCTTGCACGTCTATGGCAGATGGGCTTGTCTGCGAAAAACCTGTTGGTAAGTAGTCTAAGTAGTCCTGTAAACTAATGTTTCTTTAAAGATGTAGTTTATATTTCCAACTCTTCTTCCCACAACTCCCTTCCAGCCTGTGATCCTACATAGGCCTGAAGTAACTTTCACCATCTTTTAATGCTGCTAATTACTGTGTAAATTTTATCTTTGTCCACTTTCCCCATTTACTGTTAGTGACCTCAGCATTAACTTGTAAAAGTAATAGAATTGTATTGTTTTATACAATCTTTATTTCTTGGTTAAAATAGTGATGTTATAGTAATAATCTGTTCTTAATTTTTTACTGTTTGCTTTTATAATAATGGTTTTTGTAAGAAAGATTAATCATTAAGATTAACAACAAATTTAGAATCATTTTAATCCTATAGCTCTATTTCAGTTGGCAAGTGAAAAGAAGCATTCCTGTTATATCCTTTGAAATGGAGTTTTGTTAAGTGAGAAAGGAGTACTGAATTCTTTTCTCTTTTCAAATATTATATTTTGTATTGCAGTGAAATATACATAATGTCAAACTTCATTTTAGCCATTTTTTTCATTCAGTGGTTTTGAGATATGATTGAGATTTCTAAATCATTTTTAAGTGTCGAGTTCAGTGTCATTAAGTACATCCACATTGTTGTTAATCTATCAACACTATCCATCTCCAGAACTTTTTCATCTTCCCACACTATATCTCCATATCCATTACACAATAACTCCCAATTCACCCCTCCCCAACCCCACTGCTAAGTATCTCATATAAGTGGAATCATGAGGTATTTGTCCATTTGTGACTGGCTTATTTCCTTTCAAATAATGTTTTCAAAGTTCACCCATCTTGTAGTATATGTCAGAATATCATTCTTTTTTAAACCTGAATATTTATCCATTGTGTTTATAGTCCACATTTTCTTTACCTCTTCATACATTGGTGGACACTTGTTGCTTCTACCTACTGACTATAGTGAATAATGATGCTGTGAAGATGGGTGTGCAAATAACTGTTTCAGCTCCTGCTTTCATGTCTTTGTGTATATAGCCAGAAGTGGAATTGCTATATCGTATGGTAAATCTGTGTTTAATTTTTTGAGGACTTGCCATACTGTTTGCTACGGAAGCTTCACCATTTTACCATTCCTAGAAGTGGAATACAGGGTACAATTTCTCCACATACTTACTAACATTTAAAACATAGCAATCCAAATAGGTGTGATAAAGACTATGTTTTATGTTAAGATTTTATAGTAAATTGTATTGTTAGTTGCTTTTATAAGGTGTGGAATGTTTATATTAACAGAACTGTGACTAGCTTAAAAAGTAAATAATGATAACCATACATATTATCTAGCCAATAGAAACAAAAGCCTAAGTCATGTATTACATTGCTATTAAACAAATTTAAGTTATACAATTTTGTGTACATTGTAAAGGATTAAAATTTTCCAGGGTATTATAAATTTCAAAGTAGGTAATAAATTTAAGAAGTATTGACATGCCATCTTCATTCTCATTTTACCTTATATAATTTTGACTCTAATTTTTATCCCACACTTGGCTTCATTGAAACCTTCCCTAAACAACAACAAAACGAACAAAACTCACATCCTTGTGTCAAAAAAGCACTTAATAAATAAAATAATTATCTTTTGTTAACTTATTCCAGTTAGTCCAAATCAGAACGCGAGGCCGTGCAAAAAGCCCTGCTCTTTAAGGACGTCGTGTTCCAACTGTACGAGCAACGGCATGGAGTGTATGTGGTGCAGCAGCACCAAGCGGTGTGTCGACTCCAACGCCTACATAATCTCCTTCCCATACGGGCAGTGTCTGGAGTGGCAGACTGCCACCTGCTCTCGTAAGTGTTTCTCTAGAGTCACTTTTTGTTTAACTGCAACATAAATCCCCTTTCTGTGATAAGCCGAAAAGTTTGAGGAAGTTTAATAAAAAAAAAAAATGAGAAAAAATGCTGTCACTAGACCTTCCTTTTAGTTCAGAAGGTAGAGCGTCTGCCTGCAATGCAGGAGTCTCAGGTTCAATCCCTGGGTCGGGAAGATCCTCTGGAGAAGGGAGTGGCAATCCACTCCAGTATTCTTGCCTGAAGAATCCCATGGACAGAAGAGCCTGGTGGGGTACAGTTTGTGGGGTCCCAAAGCATTGGACATGACTGAGTGATTAAAACTACAACTAGTTACCGTTAACAATTGCTATTTACAATTAAAAACTAGTTTTAAAGCCTCTTAATGCTACAAGCCCCTGATTTACATTATCCCATCATTTTGAATTCAGGTTAATTTTCTTAGCCTTTAGCATTTTTCCATGTTTGTGCTCCCCCAAACTCTGAGTATGTATTGAAGACAGTGGAATACTTCATGAAAGTGCTCCTTCAGAAGAATCATATATTGCTTCATTATGTTTCTGTGAAAGTGAAGTCGCTCAGTCGTGTCTGGCTCTTTGCGACCCCATGGACTATAGCCTACCAGGCTCCTCTGTCCATGGGATTTTCCAGGCAATAGTACTGGAGTGGATTGCCATTTCCTTCTTCAGTGGATCTTCCTGACCCAGGGATCGAACCCGGGTCTCCCGCATTGTAGACAGATGCTTTACCGTCTGAGCCACACTTCCCATGTCTTCTTTTTCTAACAAGTGTGATTTATAAAAGAATTTACACCAGTTGCTTTGCAGGTTTCCTAATTTGCATTTGTCTAATTGTTTCCTTATGGTTAGATTCAAGTTAAGCATTTTTGGATGAGGATATCATCACAATGGTGGTATGTTGTGTCGTTGGTTAGTTGCTAAGTCATGTCTGACTCTTTTGCGATGCCATGGTGTAGCCCTCCTGACTCCTTTGTCCGTGGGATTTCCCAGGCAAGAATCCAGGAATGGGTTGCCGTTTTCTCCTCCAGGGGATCTTCCCGACCCAGGGATTGAACCTGAGTCTCCTGTGTTTCCTGCATTGGCGGGTGGATTCTTAACAACTAGTGCCACCTGGGAAGCCTTTTCTTCTCCTTGGGACCTAGCCAAATCCATATTTGTTCCATATTGGGCACCACTGTTGCTTAAAGAGTTGAGACAAATGGTAACTGCTACCATGTAGACTAGAACTTGCAGGCTGCAGCTGTTGTGTGCATTTATCCTCCCAGGCTCTTGGTACCAAGTAGAGAGGTGTTCCTGGGATGGGATGGCTGGACCTGACTGTATTGAGCTCCCTGTTGCTCTCCCTTTTTAGGAATTTTGATAAAGAACAGGAATATACTTGATCAAGACTGTAGCAGTGAGTTTGTTGCAGACATAAAATGATCTTGCTGGCACAAAAATTTTCTTATAACTAGGGACGAGCTCCCTAGGAGAGTTGAATACCAGCCCCAGGTACTTGTGGGGAGTTGAGACATTGCTCAGCCTGTCCTGCTTTAATTGCTGCTTTTGTTTCTCCACAAACATCAATGTTTAGTGAAAGATGCCTGACACCAAAGATTATGTATGTATGACCCATTTAGATAAAGTCAGGCAAAACTATGCTGTATTATTTAGGAATGAATTTTTTAGGTAGAACTGTTGGGTAAGGTTTTTTATAAATGTTGGCTAGTGGATGCTGCTGGGAAAGAGTAGAGGTGCTGATCAGGAAAAGGGTAGGGAGGCAATGTTCTGCTTCTAGACTGAATGCAGGCACAGAATATTCATTTACAATAATTTATTAATCTCACGTTTTTCTTTATGTAGTTCTCTGTAGGTGTGTTATATTTCACAATGAAAAGAAGTCTGAAAGGTAGGGGGAAAGGTACTTGGAAAGTCTCCAAGCTCTTAAAATTTTAAGAACTTTCTAAAAATTATTTAGAGTTGTCTAAGGTGTCTTCTCTGTTCACAAATCTTTATTTTCTTCTCATTTGTTCATCTTCTGGAAAATAGTCTTCAGTAATTCTTTCCAAATAAATTGTTGGTTAGTAAGCCTTTTGGGCTTCCTGGGTGGTGCTAGTGGTAAGGAACCCTCCTGCCAATGCAGGTTAGATGTGAGAAACTCAGGTTTGATCCCTGGGTCAAGAAGATCCCCTGGAGGAGGGCATGGCAACCCACTTCAGTTTTCTTGCCTGGAGAATCCCATGGACAGAGGAGGCTGGCAGGCTGCAGTCCATGGGTTCGCAAAGACTCAGACATGACTGAAATGACTTAGCACGAAGTAAACCTTTTGAATCTTTGCATTTTTTCATATTCACTTGAATCATGAAATACCTGGGTGTAGAGTTCTAAATATTTCCTTACTTAGAATATCTAGCATTTGGTGTTGTGGGTTAGAATTTTCATGCCAGTCAAATATTCTTTCCTTTATAAGACATCTTTTTTTTCCCGTTTTTGGAGAGCTTTAAAAACTTTTCTGTTTATCCCTGGCATTCAGAATTTTGCAATTTATCATTCATTCAGTTTTCAGTAACTGATGTGAATTTCAAAAATGGATTCTCATTGGCTTTTTTAATCTGACGAGTATTTTCTATATTCATTTGCTAAGAATATTCCTTAATGTCATAGATTGTTTTCTTCTCTTTACTCTTATTAGAAATCTTAAAACAGTTGTTGGAATTTCTGGGTATATCTTAACAGCTCTTGTTTTTGCATTTTTTATTGTAATATAGTTTATTTACAATATTGTATTAGTTTTAAGTGTATAGAAAAGTATATATATATATATACACACACATATACATACATATATATATATTCCTTTTTCAGATTATATTCCATTATAGGTTATTAAAAAGATAATTGAATATAGTTTCCTGTGCTATATAGTAAATCCTGTTGCTTATCTATTTTATGTATAGTAATTTTTATCTGTTAATCCCGTACTCTTAATTTAGTCCCCCATCCTTACCCTCCCTTTGCTCTTCAGTGATCATAAGTCCATTTTATAAATCTGTGATTCTGTTTCTGTTTTGTGTATAGATTATTTTAAGATTCTCTGTATACGTGATATATAATATTTGTCTTTCTCTAACTTCCTTCACTTACTATGATAATCTGTATGTCCATTATGTTACTGTAAATGGCAATATTTCATTCTTTTTTGTGGATAAGTAATATTCCATTCTGTACACACACATCTTTTTTTTTTTTTTTTTTTTTTTAATTTTATTTTATTTTTAAACTTTACACACATCTTTTTTTAATTTGTTTTTAAATTGGAGGAAAATTGCTTTTCAGTGTTGTATTGGCTTCAGTGTACAACAGCGAGCATTAGCCATAACCGTACACATATACCTCCTTCTTGAGTCTCTCTCCCCTTCTCCCATCCCACCCCTCTAGCATCACAGAGCACCGGGCTGAGCTCCCTGTGTTATATAGTAACTTCTCAACAGCTATCTGTTTTACACATTATAGTGTGTATATGTTGATGCTGTTTTCTCCATTCGCCCCACTCTTTCCTTCCCCCACTGTGTCCACACGTCTCTTCTCTACATCTGTGTCTTCATTCTTTCCCGGCTAATAGGTTCATCAATGCCATTTTTCTAGATTCCACATATGTGTGTTAATATATGATATTTTTGTTTTTCTCTTTCTGACTTACTTCACTCTGTATGACAGACTCTAGGTTCATCCGCCTCACTAGAACTGATTCAAATTCATTCTTTTTTATGGCTGATTAATACTCCACTGTATATATGTACATTTTCTTTATCCAGTCATCTGTAGATGGACATCTAGGTTGCTTCAGTGTTCTGGCTATTGTAAATAGTGCTGCAATGAACACTGAGATATATGTGTCTTTTGGAATTGTGGCTTTCTCACGGTATATGTCCAGTAGTGGGATTGCTGTTTCATATGGTAGATTTTATTCCTATTTTTTAAAGAAATCTCCACACCGTTCTCCATAATGGCTTCATTAGTTTGCATTCCCACCAACAGTATAGGAGGATTCCCTTTTCTCCATATCCTCTCTAATACTTGTAGTTTGTAGATTTTTTTTTTGATGATGACTATTCTGACTGATATGAGGTGATACCTCATTGTAGCTTTGATTTGCATTTCTCTAATAATTAGTGTTGTTGAGCATCTTTTCATATGTTTATTGGTCATCTGTATGTCTTTGGAGAAATGTCAGTTAGGTCTTCTACCCATTTTTTGATTGAGCAGTTTGTTTTTCTGATATTGATCTATATGAGTTGCTTATATATTTTGGAGATTAATCCTTTGTCAGTTGCAATTGTTTTCTCCCATTCTAAGGGTTGTCTTTTAATCTTGTTTATTGTTTCCTTTGCTGTAGAAAAGCTTTTGTGTTTAATTAGGTCTCATTTGTTTATTTTTGATTTTATTTTCAGTGTACTAGGAGGTGGGTCAAAGAGGATCTTGCTGTGATTTATGTCACAGAATGTAGTGTCTATGTTTTCCTCTAAGGGATTTATAGCTTCTGACCTTACATTTAAGACTGTAATCCATTCTGAGTTTATTTTTGCACACAGCATCTTTTTAAGCCAGTCCTCTGTTGATGGGCACTTGAGTTGATTGTTTCCATGTCTTGGCTATTGTGAATAGTGTTGCTGTAAACATTGGGGTGTGTTTATCTTTTCAGATTAGTGTTTTTATCTTTTCTTACAGCTTTGGCTGAATAAGAGAACTCTTGCCAGTTTCCAGTTGGTTTTCTGTGAAAATTGTTCCACTTGTAGGGGTATTTCTGTTTTGTTTTTGGGGGGAGGTGTGCCCCATTCTGCCATTTTGATCCTTATAAAAGTTTAGTATGTGTTAAATTCATTTGTACTTTCCATATTGTTGTTTGTTAAATGAGGTTCAAATATTTTTTCTTTTTTATGTTTTTTTCTTAAAATCTGGAGCTTTTTATCTATTTAAAGTGAATTTTTGAGAACCTTGTAATCCCATTGTAAAGATTGAAGCTACATTTTTTGAAAGGTAAATTAAAAATGATTAGCTATTTTAACACAGATAAGAACTTCAGTTTGACCACAGATGAACCAAATGATGATAACTATTGTTGGTGAGATTGCTAGCTAGGCATGCATGGATCAGTCCTTTAGAGTTGCTTTGGCACTCTTGATTTTTGATGTTTTGCTTCTTTTGTTTTGATTGTTGTAGAGGCTTACTTCCCACTTCTGCCATTTGTTCCTTGAACAGTTAGTCTAGTCTGCTGGATTTTCTGTTTCTATAGGTCTTCTCTCTCACTGTTACGTCTGTTGCCACATTGGCCTTCCCTGTGGCTGTATATAGCTCATTTGAGCTGATGATGTCTAATCACAGTTGTTTTTGTTCCATAACTTTTAAAATTGTACATCCTGTGCATCCGTGTGGGAAAGAGGGGCATTTTACCTTGCCTCAAGGAGCCCTTGTGTCCCTTGGAAGCAGCATTTACCTGGCAGTGACCCACTCCTTATGAACACAAACTCCTTCTCTATTACATTTAATTCTTTTCCATGTGTTTAACTAACAGACATTTACTGAGCAGTGAGGAAATGCCAGAAAATAAAATAGAGACTAGGAATGAAGATGCCATCCTTGCTCAAAATCCAAGTGCTTTCAGCAGTAGTGTTACTGTTTCAAAATGTCAGCTGCTGAGCAATGGTTTTATCATGCTTTGCCTTGAACATTGTGTTTTTTTTTAGAATGAATTATATGTAATGGATTTATATTATCTTTTTGTGGTATATGTTTCTAGTTATTCACCAAACCTTTGACAGTAGTAAGTCTTCACAGCCATTTTTACAGTTATAAACAGAACAGTATTAGAAATGGTCTAAGCTCACACGCTAATAAAGTAATGCTCAAAATTCTCCAAGCCAGGCTTCAGCAATAAGTGAACCGTGAACTTCCAGATGTTCAAGCTGGTTTTAGAAAAGGCACAGGAACCAGAGATCAAATTGCCAACATCCTCTGGATCATGGAAAAGCAAGAGAGTTCCAGAAAAACATCTATTTCTGCTTTATTGACTATGCCAAAGCCTTTGACTGTGTGGATCACAATCAACTGTGGAAAATTCTTCAAGAGATGGGAATACCAGAGCACCTGACCTGCCTCTTGAGAAACCTATATGCAGGTCAGGAAGCCACAGTTAGAACTGGACATGGAACAACAGACTGGTTCCAAATAGGAAAAGGAGTATGTCAAGGCTGTATATTGTCACCCTGCTTGTTTAACTTATATTCAGAGTACATCATGAGAAATGCTGGACTGGAAGAAGCACAAGCTGGAATCAAGATTGCCGGGAGAAATCTCAATAACCTCAGATATGCAGATGATACCACCCTTATGGCAGAAAGTGAAGAGGAACTAAAAAGCCTCTTGATGAAAGTGAAAGTGGAGAGTGAAAAAGTTGGCTTAAAGCTCAACATTCAGAAAACTAAGATCATGGCATCTGGTCCCATCACTTCATGGGAAATAGATGGGGAAACAGTGGAAAGAGTGTCAGACTTGATTTTTTGGGGCTCCAAAATCACTGCAGATGGTGATTGCAGCCATGAAATTCAAAGACGCTTACTCCTTGGAAGGAAAGTTATGACCAACCTAGATAGCATATTCAAAAGCAGAGACATTACTTTGCCAACAAAGGTCCATCTAGTCAAGGCTTTGGTTTTTCCAGTGGTCATGTATGGATGTGAGAGTTGGACTGTGAAGATAGCTGAGCGCCAAAGAATTGGTGCTTTTGAACTGTTGTGTTGGAGAAGACTTGAGAGTCCCTTGGACTGCAAGGAGATCCAACCAGTCCATTGTGAAGGAGATCAGCCCTGGGATTTCTTTGGAAGGAATGATGCTAAAGCTGAAACTCCAGTACTTTGGTCACCTCATGCAAAGAGTTGACTCATTGGAAAAGACTCTGATGCTGGGAGGGATTGGGGGCAGGAGGAGAAGGGAACGACAGAGGATGAGATGGTTGGATGGCATCACCGCCTCAATGGACGTGAGTTTGAGTGAACTCTGGGAGTTGGTGATGGACAGGGAGGCCTGGCGTGCTGTGATTCATGGAGTCTCAAAGAGTTGGACACGACTAAGCGACTGAACTGAACTGAACTGAAGCTTTATATTGCTTTTAGAAGGTTGTCTTCAGTGATTATTTGAAGTGTTTTTCTTAGTAAATGAAACTTGAAGAAAATTTTTCTTTGTAAATGAGAAACAATCCACCAAACTCTTTTCAAAGTAGCTGTGTTTTGTAATCCCACCAGTAATGAACAGGAGTTCCTCTTTGTTCACATTTTACACACTTGTGAGCATTTGGAGGTGTCAGTGTTTTGGATTTTGGCCATTCCAATAGATTTATAGGGGTTTCCCTGGTGGATCAGTGGTAAAGAATCTCCTTTGAATGCAGGAGATGCAGATTTCATCACTAGATTGGGAAGGTCCCCTGGAGAAGGAAATCCCTCCAGTTTTCTTGCCTGGGAAATCCCATGGACAGAGGAGTCTGGCAGGCTACAGTCCATGAGATTGCAAAAGAGTCAGACATGACTTAGTGGATAAACAACAAACAACAACACATTCCATTTTAGGTTTTCTGTAACATCCATCAGCAGTAGAAGAGAAGAGGAATCATGAGGGCCTAAACTAATAAGGGGAGAAGGCAATGTCACCCCACTCCAGTACTCTTGCCTGGAAAATCCCATGGATGGAGGAGCCTGGAGGGCTGCAGTCCATGGGGTGACTCAGAGTCAGACACGACTCAGTGACTTCCCTTTCACTTTTTACTTGCATGCATTGGAGAAGGAAATGGCAACCCACTCCAGTGTTCTTGCCTGGAGAATCCCAGGGACGGGGGAGCCTGGTGGGCTGCCGTCTATGGGGTCGCGCAGAGTCTGAGACGACTGAAGTGACTTAACAGCAGCAGCAGCAAACTAATAAGGGGAATGGAATACAGAGGAAGTCATAAAGAGTCGGATGACTTACCAACTAAACAACAAAAACAGCATTAGGTTTATAATGATATCTTAATTTTTTAGTATTCAATTCTCTAATCATAAATGATGTGGACCATCTTTTGATATTTGCATTCTGTATATATCTTGTTTGGTGAGGTGTCTCTTCAGGTCTTTTGCCTATGAAAAAATTTTTATTGAAGTATAGTTGATTACTGTATTATGTTCATTTCAGGTGTACAGCATAGTGATTCAGTGTTTTTGTTGTTTATACTCCATTTAAAGTTTTTATGAAGTAATGACTGTATTTCCCTGTGCTGACTATATTTCTTGTATATACTTAAACAAGAATAAGTATAGTCTTGTTACTTATCTCTTTTTTCAGTGTAGTTTGTATCCCTTAATCTCATGTATCCATCTAGTCCCTCCCCACTTCCTTGTCTATTTTAAAAAATTGAGTTGGTTGTTTTCTTATTATCATTTTGAATATTCTTTATATATTTTGAAATCCAATCCTTTATCAGATGTGTTTTTTGCGAATATTTTCTTCCACTGTATGGCTTGTCTTTACATTCTTTTGACAGTATCTTTAACAGTGCAGAGATTTAAAATTTGGCAAAGTCAAATTCATCAGTTTTTTCTTTCATAAATTGTGCTTTTGGTGTTAGACTGAAACATCATCACCAGACCCAAGGTCATTTAGATTTTCTTATCTTTTGTATTCTAAGAGTGATATAGTTGTGCTTATATTGCCCATCTCTTCTTGCATGCTCTCTTTTTTCTGTTAGAGCCGTTAGCATATTTTTTTGAACCTTCAGCATATTTATCATAATTGTTCTAAATTCCTGATCTGATAATTCCAACATCCCTGCCCTGTCTGGTCTGATGCTTATTACTCTGTCTCTTCTGTGTTTTCTGCCTTTTGGTATTCCTTGTAGTTTTTCTCTTGACAGTCAGATACAAAATATGGGTAAAAGAAACTGTTGTAAGTAGGCTTTTAGTAATGTAGTAGTAGGATTTTGGGGAGGGGAGGTGTTCTACAGTCCTGTGGTTAGGTCTCAGTCTTTTGGTGAGCCTGTGCTCTGTACAGTTCTCTGAACTTCACTTCACTAGTACATCCCAGTTTTTTGTTTTTTGTTTTTTTCTTTTTTCCCTCTCAGGTGGTACAGGATAGCTGGAGGGAGCTGGAGTTGTATATTTCTCGTTCCCCACGTGAAAGACTAGAACAGGCTAGAGTTGGTTATTTCCCTTTAACTGGTTCAGTTCTGATAAAACCCCAGTTTAGTCTGTCAAACAGTTTCTCCAGACTTATTAAGAACAGTGCTCTGGCATATTTCAGAATAGTTTCTTTTCCCCTCCCATTGTCAAAAGCACAATGGGGTTTTTCTTCAATATTAACTGTGAGAACCTGTTAGGGCCCCTGAAGGTCACACCCAGAAAAATGTCGGGGCTCTTCCCATAACTGGGTTCCCCTGGAGATATGAAGCCTTAGAGTTGTCCACACTGAGATTCCGGCAATTCAGTAGTTAACAGTTCAGGTTATCGTACCCCGGCACTGGGTCCTGAAGAGGTTTCCATGCCACTAAGTCATGATTTTCTGTATTCTGCTCTCTCTCCAATTATGGATGCTGTTGTTTGCCCTGTGACCTCACTTGTCTCATGGATCTAAGGAGTTGTTGATTTTTCAGTTTGTGGCTGATTTTTCTTTTTCTTAAGATGGAGTGGTGACTTCTAAACTCCTTCCACGCTGGGAAACCAGAAGTCTGCAGTCATCATTTGGTGATATAATTTGTTACGGATTGATTTTTCAAATTCTTACATATCTCATAAACCATATTGAATATTATAAAAGTTAATTTTTCAAAAAGCCAAAAATAAAGTAAAAAATGATTGCTTTGATTACTTATAGCTCATACATAGTCTCCATTCTAGCCATAATGTAGTCAAAATAGCACAGCCTACAAAAACTTTCCCATATTATTGTTTTCTGTAAGAAAATAAAAATCATTAGAGTCTTTCAGTTTTTTGGTTACCACTATAAGGAATGAATATTCTGCTAATTTTTCAGTGTGCACATTGCTCTCCACTCTTGAGCAAGAACTAAACCAGTATTAACTTTTGTAATAATTTCACATATAAAAAAATATAGGAGAGTGAATGTTGCTCTAAATATGACATTTTGTAGCTCATTTTTAAAGCATGCTGCTGCAGCTTCTGCTGCTGCTGCTAAGTCACTTCAGTCGTGTCTGACTCTGTGCGACCCCATAGACGGCAGCCCTCCAGGCTCCCCCGTCCCTGGGATTCTCCAGGCAAGAACACTGGAGTGGGTTGCCATTTCCTTCTCCAATGCATGAAAGGGAAAAGTGAAAGTGAAGTCGCTCAGTCGTGCCCGACTCTTCGCGACCCCATGGACTGCAGCCTACCATGCTTCTCCGTCCATGGGATTTTCCAGGCAAGAGTACTGGAGTGGGGTGCCATTGCCTTCTCCTTTTTAAAGTATAAATTCTAATAAACAGACCATTATTAGTTTGTCATTCAGTCAATGCAAGAAAGGCAGGATTCTTCAATCTAAGACTTACCCAGCTGTTTGAAAAGCAACAGAGCAGGTATGCTTGTTTGAGAGCGCGCTTGCTGTGCTTAATCTCTCAGTCATGTCTGACTCTTTGCGACCCCATGGACTGGACCTGCTACGCTCCTCTGTTCATGGGGATTCTCCAGACAAGAATACTGGAGGGGGTTGCCATGCCCTTCCTTCTCCAGGTGATCTTCCCAACCCAGGGATCAAACCCAGGTCTCCCCAGTTTCAGGCGGATATTGTACATTATGCTTCTTTAAGATATTTGATTGGTTATTTTACTTAAAAAGTTAATCCTAAAATAAATTTTATTTTCCTTGGAAATATCTTTAGACTATAAAGTCTAGATTATTCTGGATGAGACCTAGTAAAGATTTACTTCAGTTTATCATGTGACAGGAAATAATTAGAATGTTAAGCTAGCATACCTAATTTGATGTTTAACATTATTTCCCATTGGCTTCATACCAACCCAATATAGGTTTGAAGACAACTAGAATAATCTAGTCAATGGTACTGTGGGCTTGCTACAGAGAAAAGAGAAATATTTCACAGTAAAAAGTCTAAGGAGGAGTATTATAATATATGAAAGGTTCAGTTATCTAAGGATATTTTAAATGAAGTGCTGTTTAACGCTGTGTACTGCTGAAAAAAATTTTCAGAAAGAAGTATGTTCATGTCATTGAATTATTTGTCTACAGGGTTAACATTAATCACTTGTGTTCAATGACTCAAAGAATATTCTTCCTTTTAAATTTATTATTAAGGAAATATGGGAGATGGTAGTCATTCTTCACTTTCTTACATCTAGTCCCTGAAATGCTCAGCACTGAAAAAATTCACAACAACAAATCATACTGTAATTGATGAATTCTTTAATCCAATATTCTATTATCCCTGCATGGTCTACAGTATTGAGTTCCTGTTTTGTTTGCTGAGAAGCTTATGCTGTTCTTATTTGCAGCTTTCTGAGGTGCACTCCTCTTTCCAGTAATATTAAACAACTAAGTAACAATTAAGTTATTACAACAAAAATGAAATTGAGACGGCCACAAGTCTGCCTTGCTTTTCCTTCTCTCTGAGGTTCTTCTAGCACGTGACTAGAAGACCATTCATGGTACTTTGTGCTTATGTGCTGTGTTCTATGGATAAACAATTCCCAAGAAAATATGTGCCTTTTATAGCAAAAAAAAAAAAAAAATCAGACTAATTTAAAAAACCTCAGCCTGATACAGGGTATTATGACTTTGAAGTAAAAATTCAAAACATCACATAGCAACTATTGTGAATGTGATGGCAGGGGTAATATGTTCATCCTTGGGAAAGGCATCATGGTGGTCATGGGCTTTGCTGAGGCTCATAGTCTAGATATCAGTTAGACAAAAAAAGGTTGAGCTTCAGTGAGATAATATTCTGCAGCCCTGGAAGTCAGAGAGAACCTGTCCTGCTGGTTGCCTGCTGAGGCAGAGTATCCAGTTTCCATATTCCCGTTCAGTTTGGCTCTTTGAGTGAGATTACTTTCAAACATCGCATATCAGGCAGATGCTAGTATCTTGGACGCTTAAGGAGCGCATTGTCCATGCTGGGGTCAGCTATCTCAGGGAGGGCGTAAGCATGACTTAGAGTGGACATTCACAGGCAGATGCAGAGTTTTTCCTTAGAGGCACTTCCTGAGCACAAGAAGAGCTAACATCGCTCTATATCGCAGAAGATGGTAAGTGTGGTCTATGGGCGCCTGCATAAAAAGGTCCTAGTACTGACACAGTTCTCAGAAGTGTGTGAATGCTGACTTCATTTTTCTCCACGCCAGTCCATTCATCTCTTCTTTATTCATAATGTATGCTTTATTTGCCCTTGAAGTAATTGCTGTTTCTTATTATTACAAAATGTTTACATTAGCCATAGATGACCCTTTACTGTCTTTTTTCCAGATCATATTTATTTTTCCATTAGCTTGCAATTCCATTTGAATATAAAGTCGTGTAACATATTTGTTAATAATGTTTCTGCCATGCAGCCCAAAATTGTTCTGGATTGAGGACCTGTGGACAATGTTTGGAACAACCTGGGTGTGGCTGGTGCAACGATCCTAGTAATACTGGAAGAGGACACTGCATTGAAGGGTCTTCCCGGGGACCAATGAAGCTTGTTGGAATGCTTAATAATGAGATGCTTCTTGATACCAGTCTTTGTCCTAAAGAGAAGAACTATGAATGGTCCTTTATCCAGTGTCCAGGTAATAAAAATATTCTGAAAGAAATTTTAATTTCTGCTCAAGAACACCAAGAATTACTTTCCTTTCTTATAAAAAGATTTAGGAAAAAAAAATAATGAAAATGAGACTGAAAATAAAGGATTAAAAAAATTCTTTCCAATATCCATGTTTGTTGTATAGATGATATTATGTTTGGAATCATTAAATAGGCTCGATATATAACTGTCAGATTTGGTTTCATGTGAACTATTACAAGGAAAAAGAATACTGGTTCCATACCAAATTTCTATACTATAGTATAGTCTTTTGTTGTTTATAATATAATATCTTAGACTTCAAAGGCAACTCAGAGGATTCAGTCAAGCTTCATGCTAAGTATGGAAATATTTTGTGTAATATGCCTGATAGAGTCATTTGACCTTTGGTGTTTGGTGTCATTCAATTTTGAAGGCCAGTGAAGCTTTTAGAGTTTTTAAAATAGGAAGTTGGTTGTTATATGGAATAAAATCAACCACTTGAAAAATTAATTTATTCAGTATATTTCTATTGAGTGCCTACTATATACAAAGAGTGTTTTACATTCTAGTGACATAACAGTTAAAAAAGTTGACTAAAACCACTGCATTAATTGAGCCTAAAGTGAAAGTGAAAGTCGCTCAGTCCTGTCCAACTCTTTAAGACCCCATGGACTATACAGTCCTTGGAATTCTCCTGACCAGAATACTGGAGTGGGTAGCCTTTCCCTTCTCCAGGAGATCTTCCCAACACAGGGATCGAACCCAGGTCTCCTGCATTGCAGGCAGATTCTTTACCAGCTGAGCCACCAGGTAAACACTTAGTTGAGCCTAATTGTATTCTAATTGAAATTAATCAACACACACACAGTGTGTGTGTGGTTATAAGTTAGGTGGGCATAAGTCCTATTAAATAAATCAATAAGGGAGATAAAGCTTGCAATTTAAAATAGAGTGGTAAGAGAAGATCTCTCTTAGGAGAAATGGGTATTAAACATCTCAAGTAGATGAGGAAGTGAACCATGGGGCTGTCTGGGGAAAGAATGTTCCAAAAGACACAAGGACTGGGTGAGATAGTTTATTTACAAGATGAACCTGGGAAGCATAATTGAAGCAATAGAGAGTTTTAGAGAAGAGAGGAAAACCATTAATATGTACATTATGAAGCTGGTTACTGTACTGGGAAATATGAACTCAGACCCACTGGGACCTTTGAAGAAATATGTAGAATGCTCCTCAGGGTTAAACCACTGAAGGACTAGGAGAGTGGGGTATTGATCCACTAACTCTCCTCCACTGAGAGGTGAGTGATGCCTTTGAGGGTGTTGTGCCAGCATGTCTGGTATCAGCTTGTCCTGATACCAGTAAACGTCCTGAGGCAAAAAGCAGAAGATACCGTGGAACTTGCCTCAGGTGAGGCATTGACAGTGCTGCACTGAAACCAGGTAGACTGAGGAAACGCGACACTTCTTCATAAGCTTTGGAAGGTACGAAAACTAAGACGAGGGACTAACTACTGACTCATACAACGGCATGGCTGAATTTTAAATACATTTTGCCTAGTGAAAGAAGCCAGACCAAAGAGCCACATGTTGTGCTATGGGGATAGAAAAGAGATGAGTTATTTGCCAGAAGTCGTAAAGGCAGAGATTGCCTTCAAGAGGGCTTCACAGTGAAACTTTTGGAGTTGTGAAAATGTTCTTAATACGGTGGTGGTTGATAATGACTCTGTGTATTTGTCAAGCCATACTGAATACTACGGAAAATAAACTTTCCTGACTGCAAATTAAAAAAAAAAAGTCAATCAACCAGGGTGTCAGAGGATGCAACTGTGACAAGTAAATGTAACTGTATTACAAATGCCATAACTTCATCAAAAAAATGAGCTGATCTAAGTAACCTTGGAAAATAGTGTTTTGTTTGGATACTGTGAAACTAAAGCAAAAAATTATATAAACATTATATTCTGATTGGTAAATTTGTTTCTCACATAGTACAGATTAACAATTCTAACAATACTTTATATGTTTACTAGGTTTGGACAAATACATAAATTAATCGTGTTTTATGTGAGCCAGGTATTCTCACTGTCAGAGAAAAAAGTTAAAAATATGCAGAGTAAAGACTATAAAGAACCCTGTGTGGAATTCCCTGCCTTCCGGTGGTTTGGACTCTATGGTTCCACTGCAGGAGGCACAGGGTTGATCCCTGTTCAGGAAACTAAGATTCCCCCATGCCCTGTGGCACAGCTGGGAAAAAAAACTAAGCAAAACAACAGAACCTTGTGGTGTTGGTTTCACGTATAAGCATAAATTCGAGTTTATTTCAATATTTATATATATGTAGAGAAAATCTCATGGATGGAGGAGCCTGGAAGGCTGCAGTCCATGGGGTCGCGAAGAGTCGGACACGACTGAGCGACTTCACTTTCACTTTTCACTTTCATGCATTGGAGAAGGAAATGGCAACCCACTCCAGTGTTCTTGCCTGGAGAATCCCAGGGACGGGGGAGCCTGGTGGGCTGCCGTCTATGGGGTCGCACAGAGTCGGACATGACTAAAGTGACTTAGCAGTAGCAGCAGCATATGTAGATGTGTGATATATATACACATATATTTTCTAGTTTAGTTCTTCAAGGCCTGGAAGCCACAGTGCCCCAGTAGCAATGAGCATCTTCAGTGCCCACATCCTGGTTTCAAAATACTGTTTCCAGTGAAATGAACCAGGACTGTTTGGAGAAATGACCGATTCTATAACTGAGGCAGGGAGAATACAAGATTAGCCTGAAGTATTGCCTAGGCCAGAAAGTAAGAAAGTGCTCAAAACAAAGCAAAGGAGAATGGGAGCATGTCAAAGCGGCATAGTCAACCTGAAAGAGTTCTCAGTGGGTCAAATCTGGGCAAAAAAATAACGACTGTATTAGATTGCAACCCAAAGAACAGAATACATATCCATGATTCTTCACTGATTTAATGATGGAATAAATAATACACAAGTGAAAATGGATAAATATTTCTTACAGAAAATTCTGAATAATAAATGTAGAATGGAGGACTTCCCTGGTGGTCCAGTGGCTAGAACTCTGTGCTCCCATGCAGGGGCCTGGGTTTGATCCCTGGTTGGGGAATTAAGATCCTGCAGGCTGCATGATGTGGGCAAATATATAAATGAAGAATGAACGAAGGAAATAAAAAATTACTGTAGAATCCCACAGTGGTTAAGTGCTGTAAGAAAAATCTGCTTAAGAATATTCAAATTTAGTGGGTGAAACTTTAAGGAGAAGCAAGATATTTGTGTAGCTTCCAAGTATCTTCTTCAAAAATATTTATTAACTGCTCTGGTGGTTCGAACACATGTCCACAAGTACCTTGACACTTGTTCCTCTAGGAACTGAACTGAACTGAAGTCGCTCAGTCATGTCCAACTCTTTGAGACCCTACGGACTATAGCCTACCAAGCTCCTCAGTCCATAGAATTTTCCAGGCAAGAGTACTGGAGTGGGTTGCCATTTTCTTCTTCTTTCTCTAGGAAGTGGAGCCTAATTACTTTACCCCCACATGTGAATTGGACATGATGACTCACTTTTAATGAAGAGTGTGTGGAAGGGAAATATTGTAACTTTACAGCAGAGAATATAAGGTGGCATCACCTTGAACAAGTGATCAAGGTTAACTCCACCAGTGATAAGTCATGTTAATATCATGTACCCCTGATGTTATGTGGTAAGAAGGACACTTCACTTTGTAATATTCTTCCCCCAAACCTGTAACCCAGTTTAGTCATGAGCAAACATCAGACTAACCCAGATTGAAGGACATTTTTCAGCATTCTTGACCAGCACTCTAGGAAAGAATCTGCTTCCAGGCTCATTCACATGTTTGCACAATTCAGTGCCTTGTGGTTGTAGGACTGAGGTGACTGTTTCTAAGAGCCCAGGAGACCACTTGGGCTCTTAGAGAGTGCTCACGTTCTCTCCCCCATCCCTCTTCCATCTCCAGAACTAACAGTGTAGAGTCTCCACAATTGAAATGCAAATACCCACATCTTGTATCTTCTTCTTCAAGACCAGTGCCTTTTGAGGGATTATCTGACTGAGTCCATTCAGGATGATCTCCCTTTCTCAAAGCCAGCTGTGCCGTGTGACATAACCTAGTCATCAGTCAGTGACTGTCCCATCATATGTGCAGGTCCCTACCGCACTCAGGACTTCCCAGGTGGCACAGTGGTACAGAATCTGCCTGCCAGTGCAGGAGATGCAAGCTCGATCACTGGGTCGAGAAGATCCCCTGGAGTAGGAAATGGCAACCCACTGCAGTATTCTTGCCTGAAGAGCTCCATGGACAGAGAAGCCTGGCAGGCTACGGTCCATGGGGTCTCAGAGAGTCAGACACAGTGACAGTGCGTGCTACCACACCCAGGACGAGGCCATTAGCATTTGATCAAATAACTGAGGTATTAACGACCTGCGTTCATTGATGCATAAGACTAAGCAGCATACCTTCCTACAGTTTACCCATGTGTAGTGTAGAACTCAGTGGATTTTAGCATATTCACAGACTTACAACCATCACTACAATCAGGTTAAAAACATTTATCTCCAAGAGAGATCTTGTACTTCCTAGCAGTCACTACCTGTTCACCCTGCCTACCCTTGTCAGCTATGGATTGCCTTCTGATCATCTTAATAAATTAGTTGTAGTTCTTTTGACTGGCTTCTTTCATACTGGCATGATGTGTTCAAGGTTTATCCATGTTGTGGCCTATAGCAGTACTTCACTTCCCTTTGTTACCAAATAATATTCCATTATGTGAACATGCCATGTTTTATTTATTCATTCGCTATTTGGTGGACATTTGAGTGTTTCTGATTTTTGGTTTTTAAAATACGCTTCTTGAATACTATGTACAAGTTTATGTGTGGACATATTTTCATTATACTGGGAATGGGATATCTGGGTCAAATGGTACCTGTGTTTAACCTTTGGAAGAACCACCTGACTGAAAGCTGCTATATTATTTTACATTTCCACCAGCAAGGCATGAGGGTTGCAATTGTTCTACATCCTTGCACACATTGCTTATTTCATACTGTTTCGATTATAGTCATCGTTGTGGGTGTGAAGTGGTATCTCACTGTGGTTTTGATTTGCAGTTATTTGGTGAGTAATGATGTTGAACATCTTTTCATGTGTGTATTAGCTACCAATATTTCTTCTTTTGAGAAATGTCTGTCAGATTCTTTGCCCACTGTTTAATTGGGATATTTGTCTTTTTATTATTGGACTGTAAAGCTTCTTTATATATTCTGAATATAATAAGTCCCTTACCAAAGATTGATTTGCAGGTATCTTCTTCCATTCTGTGGGCTGTCTTTTCACTTTCTTAGTAGTGTCCTTGAAGCACAAGTTTTAAATTTTAATAATTTTTTTTCTGTTTTTTCTTTTCTTTCTTGTGCTGTTGCTTTCATGCCTGTGAAATCATGTGTAGTAAAAGATCCCAGGGATTTTCATCTATATTTTCTTTTTAGATGTGTAGTTTTCTCTCTTACATTTAGGTCTTTGATCTGTTTTGAGTTAACTGTCTGTAGGATAAGATAGGGACCCAATTTAACTCTTTTGTACATGACTATCTGAGTGTCCCAGCACCATTTGTTGGAAAGACTATTCTTGTCTTACTACATGTATTTTAAATTTTGTATGTATTTTTAATCTTTATAAATTGAATTTTAGTCATTTTTATATTTTCCATTTCTCTCCTCATTTTCATATTTTACTTTGTATTCTTGAGTATATGAAGCATACTTTAAATAGCTGTTTTAAAAATCCTTCTCTACTCATTCCAACTGGTATGCTGTTTTCTCTGTTTCTATTGGGGTGTGTGTGTGTGAGTGTGTGTGTGTGTGTGTGTGTGTGTGTATTTACTGGTCATGGATCAAAATTTCCAGGATGATTATTTTTGATGGTATTTTCTGGACATTGTGATTTTTTTGTAGGTTATCCAGCTTTATTTCTTTTAGTGTGTTGGACTTTATTCTGCCATGAAGTTATGTTACTTCGAAGATTGTTTGTAAGATTTGTCAAGGCCTGTACATAGCAGCTCTAAGTTCAGTGTTAATTTATTCCCACTACTAAGACAGTGCCTTCTGTATGATGTCCTTTGTATTAAGAGGTCTCTTCACTCCGACTAGTGGGAATACAAGCTATTTCCAATCCTATATGAGTTCTTGGCATTGTTTTAACATACTGTTTTCTGATGGTTCTTTCTCCAGCTTTACAGAATTTCACATTATGTTCATTATTCAACCAAAGATTCAAGGGCACCCATTTGCAGATTGCTAAGTGCAGCTCTCTGTTCTCTAGTATTTGCCTCTCAAGGTCTGGAACCATGGCCTCCCTGAACTTTGATCTTTATCCTCAACTATGTGAGGGTTTGGGGTTCCTTCCCTGAACTGTAGCCTCAAATCTGCCTCCAGGTAGCAAGTCAAGGCAGTCATATTTTGTTTTCTTTTTCCTCAAGGCTGCCATTCCTGAACTGCCTATTATATTTGAAAGTAGTCATTTCATATATTTTGTTTAGTTTCCTTATGGTTTACAGTAGAGGTCAGTCCTCACAGTGATTGATCCTTCGTGGGAAGAAGTGGAAATCTTCTAGTGTTTTTATTTACAATGAATTTCTTGTAAATAGCATACACTACTTGCTTTTTTGTTTTTAAAATCTATTCTGATAGTCTCTGTCTTTTATCAAATTGTGTAGTCAATTTAGATTTAATATAATATTGGTATTATTGAGTTTAGTTCTGCCCTCACAGTATTGGTTTTTAAAATTTCCTTTATTTTTCTCTGTGTTTGTTCCTCCTTTTGCCTTTTTTAGATTAATTGAGTGTTTTTAAAGTCCACTTTTATCACTTTTATTGGATTTTTAGCTATACCTCTTTTGTGTTTTTTTTAGTGACTGCTGTAGTGATTGTAATAGTCATCTTTATCTTATCACAGTCTACCTTGAATCAGTGTTATACTACTCCATGTATAAGGTAAGAATATTACGAAAGTGTAATCCCTTTGCTCTTTTCCTGTCCTTTGTGTAATTATTGCCATATATTTTACTCCTGTATATGTTATTAACCACATAATACATGATTTTTTTTTTTACTTTATAAGGATAACTTTCTCATAAGGAAATCATAGTAATAAAAAATCTTTTTGTTTACCCATGGATTGACCATTTTCTGTGAACTTCGCTGTTTCCTATTGATCTGAATTTTTTTTTTTTTTTTTTGCTGTAACATTTCTTTAGCTTGATGAATTTTATGTAACATTTTAAAATGGTGTGTTTCTAAATTGTGGCTATAAGTTGGCTTTCATACATCTGAAAATTTTTTATTGTATGTCCATATTTGAAGGATATTTTTACTGGAAATAGCATTCTATATTGATGGATATATTTTTTTAGTAATTAGAAGATTTAATTTCTTATTCTTCTGGCTTCTACTTTCTCTTAAGAATCCTTTATCAGTTTTTTTTGTTTCTCTTTTGAAAGCAGCATGTCTTTTTCTTCCTTCTGACTTTTTAAAATACGTGTTTTTCCTTAGTTTTTAGATGTCAGTAATTTTAGTATGATGTATCTAAGTATTCATTTCCTTTTTTAAATTATGACTGTGAATTGTATAGTCTTTTTGCTCTGTAGATGTTTCTCATCATGTTTGTAAACTTTTCTGCCATTATCTCTTCAGATATTGCATCTATCCTATTTGAAGGCTTTGCTTCACTTATGTTAGGCTTTTTCACCGTGTCCCCGTCTTTTCTTACTGTCTTGTCTGTATTTTACATCCTTGTATCTCCCTTGATCGGTATTTCAATTCGCTGATTCTTTCTTCACAATTTTCCAATTTTCTTTTAGAACTATGTTTTAATTATCATTATTTAACATAACACTTCAGGATTTGTGTATTAAAACAGTTTTATTCATGATTCTATGTCATCTGTTTTCCTGAATTCTGCTAGGCAGTTCTGCCAGACTATCCTGATTTTTCTCTTGTGGTTCAAGTTATCTGGCCGCTTTACTGATTTTGGGTGATCTCAGAATTCTTCACTCACATATCTGGTAGTCTGAACTGAATGGTTGATCTCGGAGTCCTCAGCTACAAATGATTGTTCTCTGTTGTATTTGGTCTGTTATCCTCCAGAAGTGTAGACTGGTCTGCTCTACATTGTATTTTTAAAATAGAACTCTGAGAGAGAGAGAGCAGAGTATATTTTCCTCTTGAGGCCTAAGCTCAAAATTTCCATACCATCACTTCTACATTCTACTGTTCTGAAAAAGTCTTGATGCCAATCCATGTTCAGAAAGTGGGAAGAAATTGTACTTTTTCAGTGAGAGCAAGGATAAAGTAATATTATCGATGGTGTACATACAGAGATGGCAAGAATTAGGGTGAATTATTTCTCATCTCATTCAATTAGTTCTGTTTTGTTTATTGACACATACATACAGTCTTTCATTTTAAAGTGTACAATTCCATGGATTTTAGTATGGCTAGTAGGTATGCAACCATCATATAATTCCAGAGCACTTCAATTAGTCCCAAACAAAATTCCATACCCTTTACCAATCACTATCTATTCATTTCCCCCTCTAATACCGAAAATGACTAATCTACTTTCTTTTCTCTGTGTATATGTCTATTCTGGACATTTCATTTAAACGCAGTCATATAATGTGTCTTTTAGTGTCTGACTTCTTTCATTTAGCATACATTTTTGAGGTTTATCCATACTGTGGCATATATCATTCCTTTACATCTTTTTTATGACTGACTAATATTAAATTCTGGAGAAGGAAATGGCAATCCACTCCAGTAGTCTTACCTGGGAAATCACACAAATAGAGGAGCTTGGTGGGCTACAGTTCATAGGGTCTCAGAGAGTTGGATACTACTGAGCGTCTGACACTTTCACTTCACTTTCAGTATTAAATTGCATACCACATATTTATACCTCATCAATTTATGGATCTTCAGCTTATTTCCACTCTTTTGCTGTTATGAATATTGCTGCTATGAACGTTTGTATGTAAGTTTTTGTGTGAACATGTCTTCTCTTTGGTATTTATCTAGGAGTTAATGTTTTTGGTAAATGGTACATGTATATTTTACCTTTTAAGGAATTGCCAGACTTTTCCCAGAGCTATTGCATCATTTTATGTTACAGTCAGCAATGTGTATTGGATCTAATAACTCTCTTCACCAATACTGGTTATTCATCATTTTCATTATTATCCTCCTACTTGCTGTGAAGTGGTAGCTCATTGTGGTTTTGTTTCATATTTCCCTTATGACTTATGATGTTCTTTTCATTTGCTTAATGGCTACTCACGTTCTTTCTGTGGGAAGCGTCTGTTTAAATCATTTGCCCACTTAAAAATTAAGTTGTTTTTTAAATTGTAGAATTGTAAGAGTTATTTATATGTTCTGAGTATGAGATCCTTATAAGACATACGATTCTCAGATATTTTCCCCTATTCTGTGGGTTGTGTCTTCACTTTCTTGATGGTGTCATTTGAGACACAGTTGTTTTTTTTTAACTTGCAGTTAAAGTATCTTTTTTTAAAATTATTATTATTATTTTTACTTTACAATATTGTATTGGTTTTGCCATACATCAACATGCATCTGCCACGGGTATACACGTGTTCCCCATCCTGAACCCCCCTCCCACCTCCCTCCCCATACCATCCCTCTGGGTCATCCCAGTGCACCAGCCCCAAGCTTCCTGTATCCTGCATCGAGCCTGGACTGGTGATTCGTGTCTTATATGATATTATACATGATTTAATGCCATTCTCCCACATCATCCCCCCCTCCCTCTCCTACAGAGTCCAAAAGACTGTTCTATACATCAGTGTCTCTTTTGCTGTCTCGCATACAGGGTTGTCGTTACCATTTTAGTAAATTCCATATATATGCGTTAGTATACTGTATTGGTGTTTTTCTTTCAGGCTTACTTCACTCTGTATAATAGGCTCCAGTTTCATCCACCTCATTAGAACTGATTCAAATGTATTCTTCGTGCTGCGATGAACATTGGGGTACACGGAGACACAGTTTTTTAAAATTTTTTCTTTTGATGGTGTCTAGTATATCTTTTTCTGTTAGTTACTTAAGCTTTTGATGTCATATCTAAGAAACTGTCGCCTAATCCAAAGTCATGAAGATTTATATCTATATTTTCTTCTAATATTTTTATAATTTTAGTTCTTAATTTTTTGTTCATTTTTAGTTAATTTTTATATGTTGTGAAGTGTGGGTCCAAATTCATCCTTCTGTAAGTGAATACCAAGCTGTCCCAGCACCATTTGTTGAAAAGACTCTTATTTCCCCATTTAAACTTGTTGACACCTTTGCTGAATATCAATAGGCCATAGATGTATGGTATTATTTCTGTATCTAATTCTGTTTCATGATCTACATGTCTATCCTTATGACAATGATGCATGGTTTGATTATTAAGACATTGAAATAAGTTTTGAAATTGGGAAGTGTCAGTACCTTTAACTCTGTTGTTATCAAGACTTTTTTGCCTAGTCTGGGCTTCTGTTTCTCAATGTGAATTTTAGGACCTGCTGTTTATTCCTATAAAAAAGAAATCTTTTGGAATTTGCATTGAATATGCAGATCAGTTAGGATGACTTGCTATCCTAATATGAAGTCTTCTAATTCATGAATACAGATGCCTTTTCACTTTTTTCAATGATATTTTGTAGTTTTCTTAACTTCATCTTCAAATTTTTCATTGTAAATGTATATCAATACAATGAAACTGATTTCTCTGTAAAAAACCTGTAACATTGTTGAGGACATTCAGTTCAGTTCAGTTCAGTCCCTCAGTCATGTCCAACTCTTTGCGACCCCATGAATTGCAGCACACCAGGCCTCCCTGTCCATCACCAGCTCCCGGAGTTCACTCAAACTCATGTCCATCGAGTCGGTGATGCCATCCAGCCATCTCATCCTCTGTCGTCCCCTTTTCCTTCTGCCCCCAGTCCCTCCCAGCATCAGAGTCTTTCCCAATGAGTCAACTCTTTGCATGAGGTGGCCAAAGTATTGGACTTTCAGCTTTAGCATCAATCCTTCCAAAGAACACCCAGGGCTGATCTCCAGTAGATTAAATAATTTTTATAGATTTCTTGGTTTTCTGTATGCGAGATTATGTCATGTGCAAGCAAAGTTAGTTTTCTTCTTTTTAAATCTGGTTGCTTTTTTTTTCTTTTTCTTGCCTAATTGCCCTGTCCAGAACCTCCAGTACACTGACTGCTGTTAGAAGTGACAAGTGAGGACAATTTTGTCTTGGTCCTGACCTTAAAAGGAAAGCTTTCAGTCTTTCACCATTAAATATGACATTAGCTATGAAGTTTTTATATATGTCCTTTATCAGGTTAAAACAATTGCCTGCTGTTCCTAGTTTGTTAAGTTCGCTTTGCTTCTGTGTTTTGGAAATGTTTGTGAATAATTGTTAATTCTCCTTAAAGTGTTTGGTACAATTACTGAGTTAAGCCTCCTGCTTTTGGGCTACTCTTTTCTGGCGCTTTGTTGATTTGTAACTCAGTCTCCTTACTGTATATAGCCTATGCGTATTTTCTTGGTAGTATCTTTCTAGGAATCTCCCCCTTTCATCTAGGTTATCTGCTTTATTGACATGCAGCTGGTCATAGTGTTTCCCTACAGTCTTTTTTCCCAGTCTTTATCAGTAATATGTCTCATCTTTCATTACTGATTTTAATAATGTGTCTTCTTAAATTTCTTTGTTAGTCTAGCTAAAGCTTTGTTGATTTTGTTGCACATTGCAAAGAACAGTTTGTATTTGGCTTTATTGATTTTCTTTATTCTTTTCCTGTTCTGCATTTTATTTATTTTCACTCTGATTTTTTTAAATTTCCTTTCTTCTGCATGCTTTCAGTTTAGTTTTCTATTAATTTTTTAGTTTATTAAGGTGCAAAGTTAGGTTGATATGAGACCTTTTTTGTTTTTGAATGAAGGCTTTTACAATATAAATCTCTTTTTGAAGAGGCTTTTGGCCTCATCTTGTAAGATTTTTGGTATGTTATGCTTTATTTTAGTTTACCTGAAAGTAATTTTTAAGTTTCCTATGATTGTTTTTGATCCGTTTGTTACTTAGAAATGTGTAGCTTAATTTCCATAATTTGTGGTTTTTCCATAGATTTCTAATTTCATTCCGTTGTAGTTAGAGAACATACTTTATATTACTTCAGTCCTTTTAAATTTATTGAGGTTTAAGACCTGATGAGGATGAGTTTTTTATGTGTAATTGAGAATAAAGTATATTCTGTTGTTGTTAAATGGATTTTTTAATTTATTTCTATTTGGTCCAATTGATTTATAGCGTTTTCTAAGTCTTCTAATCCCTCGCTGATCATCTGTCTAGTTCTTTTATTCACTATTGAAAGTGAAGTATTGAAGTCTCCCACTATTTTTGTTGAATTCTTTATTTCTCTTTTAATTTCTGGCAGTGATTGCTCCATGTAGTTTAAGGCTCTGTTGTTAGATGCATGTATGTTTACAATTTTTATATCTTATTGATGGATTGTCCTCTTTATCATTATAAAATGTCCCTCTTCATCTCTGGTAACATTTTAAAAGCCATCCCAACTTTCTTGTGGTTGCTGTTTGTATGTAAATATTTACATGTATCTCCTATAAAGGATACATAGTTAGCTCTTTGTCTTTCATCTAGTCTGTCTTTTCTGCCTTTTGATTGAATCATTTGATCTATTCACATTTAATGTTATTTTTTTATGTAATTGGATTTATGTTATTTTTCCCCTGTATATGATGAATGTGGTTCTTCCACTTTTCATGTATTTATTTAGCAGTAAGTAAATATTTTATAATATCACATTTTAATTTTTAATAACTTTTTCATTATATTTTATGAACTATATTCTTAGTGGTTACTCCAGGGTTTTCTTTATATATCTTAACTTATTAAGATATGCTTCATTTATGCTAACATAATTCCAATGAGATAAAATGATATTACTTTTATAGGTCTAATTTCTTTCTTCTCTTTTTGTGGTATCATCATATATATTACATCGATATATGTTGCAAACCAAAGAGTACATTTTACAGTTATCACTTTATATAATTTCATGTCTTTTAAAGAATCTGAGGGAAAAAAGGAGGATGAGTATTTACTTTTAGCTTTCGTTAATCTTTGTATTTACCGTTTCTAGTTTTCTTCATTTGTTCCTGTGAATCTGTGTTAACCATCCAGTAATACCACATTATATCCTTAGACCAATAGAGATTTTTTTTTTCCCATGCACTTCCTCTGTGCTGTTATTGGGAAGTACTTTCAATTTTATGTTTTATAGGCCCAATAATACCCTTATATCATTTAAAATGCAACCTGTAAAAATCAGGTAAAAGAAGAAAGGAGACAAAATACATGTTTTTACCTTCTTTTATAAATGACAGTTATTGGTGCTCTTTGTTTTATTTTGTGGAGTTAAATTACTGTCTGGTATCATATGCCTTCTCCTTCAAGAGCTTGCTTTAGTATTTCTTGTAAGGTATATCTCCTGGCAGTGAATTCTCTCAATTTTTGTTCATCTGTGAATGTTCTGCTTTAATTTTTGAGAAGTGGTTTTGTTGGTAGAAAATTTTTGGTTGATTATGTGTTTTTTTTTGAGAACTTTGAATATATTATTCTAATGCCTACTGACCTCCGTTTTTCTTGATTAAAAGTTAGTTATTAATCTTATTGGGATTTTTGTAAGTGAGAAGTAATATTTTCTCCTGCTGCTTTCAAGATTTTCTACTTGTCTTTGCCTTTCATCACTTTTATTATAATGTATTTGTCAATCTCTTCATATGTATTGTAGTTAAAGTTCATTAGGCGTCTTGGTTCAGTTCTGTTGCTCAGTTGTGTGTGACTCTGTGACCCCATGGACTGCAGCACGTCTGGCTTCCCTGTCCATCACCACCTCCCAGAGCTTCCTCAGACTCATGTCCATTGAGTCCGTGATGCCATCCAACCATCTCATCCTCTGTCATCCCCTTCTCCTCCTGCCTTCAATCTTTCCCAGCATCAGGGTCTTTTCAAATGAGTCAGTTCTTCTCATCAGGTGGCCAAAGTATTGGAGTTTCAGCTTCAGCATCAGTCCTTCCGGTGAATATTCAGGCTTATTGGATGTGTAGATTAATATTTTTATCAAATTTGGTGACTTTTAAGGAATTATTTCTTCAAGTAAATTTTAGCCTTCGTCTCTTTCCTATCCCCCCGACATTCCCATTACATATAGATTGGCTCTTTTCATGGTTTCCCACTGAGGCTTTGTTCATTTTTCTTCATTTTATTTTCTCTGTCCTTCAGCTGACATGGTTTCTATTGATCTCTCTTCACATTTTCTAATTCTTCTGACAGTTCAGATTAACTGTTGAATCTCTCTCTGTAGTATATTTTCATTTCAGTTTTTGTAATGCTTTTTTCCCCCCAGTGTTTGTAGAATTCTGTTTACTTTTTGTTTTTTTTAGCCACACTGCATGGCATGCAGGAACTTAGTTTCCCAACCAGGGATTGAACCTGTGCCTCCTGCAGTGGAAGTATGGGGCCTTAACCATTGGACCATCAGGGAAGTCCTTCATTTCAGTTATTGTTCTATTTTTATCGCTTCCATTAGTTATTTTTTATAATTTTTATATTTTTTGATATTTTCTTTTTGATGAGACTGTAATCTAGTAATACCCACCTTTACTTCCTTAAACTTGGTTTTCTCAGTTTTTTTGCTTTTGTTTTGAATACTTTTATTGTCTTGTAACTGTCCTTTTACTCAAATTCTTAGGGTGTTGGTTCTCATTTTTATTATCTCCCTCTCTTTTTCTTGACTCTCCTTTATGTGGCTTATAATTATTCATTTTGAGGTTTAATTCAGTAAGCGTCGTTGTTTTTTTTCTGTATCAAGGATTTGCAGACCAAGGTCTGATGGCCAAACCTGTTGATTGCCTATTTTTATGAATATAATTTTACTGGATTATAGCTATTATCAATTGTCTGTGTATTGTATGTGATTACTTTTGCACTACAAAGGCAGCAATGGTAGTTGTGAAGAGATTCCATGGTCTGCAGAGCCTGACATACTTGTGTGATCTGAGTTGAAGAAATATTTCAAGAGGCCATTTAAAACTGCTTTTGCAAGCTGCATGAGGCTTTTCTTATTTACAGAGCAGGTTTTAATACTGTTGTTTAATGTTGAGGTTTCTCTACCATATAGACAATGTGAATTTCAACCCAACCCATCTGATTGGCACAGGCTATCATAAGTGACTTTTGTCTTCTATGCAATATGCCAGTGGACTTAATGTTCTTTTCTGCTTCTTTGGGCTTTGATGTATTTTAGTACCTTTTACTGGAGAAGGCAATGGCACCCCACTCCAGTACTTTTGCCTGGAAAATCCCATGCATGGAGGAGCCTGGTAGGCTGCAGTCCATGGGGTCGCTAAGAGTCGGACATGACTGAGCAACCTCACTTTCACTTTTTACTTCCATGCATTGGAGAAGGAAATGGCAATCCACTCCAGTGTTCTTGCCTGGAGAATCCCAGGGACGGGGAGCCTGGTGGGCTGCCGTCTATGGGGTCGCACAGAATTGGACACGACTGAAGTGACTTAGCAGCAGCAGCAGCAGCAGTACCTTTTACACAGAGAGAGGCTACACTTGAAGGCTTTAAGCATTATAAATATGGTTCAGGTTATCTCTTAAGTATGCCAGAGATTATATCTCCTGGTCCTCTAGGTTTTGAAACCCAAACCCACTAGCTCTTGCTTGTCTAGTCCCATGTATAGTTAAGTTCTATCACTAGCTCAAGCTTCTCTTTAACATTCTTCTTTTGAATCCCAGTTTTATTTTTAGCAATGATAATTCCCTTTTCTTTTAAAGGGCTATGTTTTGAAAAAAAAGTTTTGGGTAAATTTTAGTCTTGACTTTCTGTGTGTATTTTTTTGAATTTTATTGAGAATGCCAAGCATATATTTTTTAATGTCTTACATCTGTTTTAGAGAACACATATTTTTCAAAACTATGTATTTTATTTGCATATCAAATGTATTTTTCGTTATGTTCTGTTTTGAGTTTTTTTCTGTTTGTATGTATATATGTGAAGAGCCATCTGGACTAGTTTTAAAATTTAAACAAAACAATATGGATGACTTCTCTTTAGTTTCACTCATGTTACAGAACCAAATTGTTACTAGAACTGTTCAAGTAACAGTGAATCCTGGAAGAACTGTTAGGTACAAGCTTACATTACCCTTTGATCCAACAAGCCGATGGTAGTGGAAAATAGAGCATCGTCCTAGGTTTCGTGGTGTGTCCTTTTCCTGTATGTTTGATACAGTCGTTACTCCTGGGTCCTGCTCTCTATCACATGCCTTCTTTGCCATACTAGTTACAAACTGCAAGAATGACCATATATATTTTTTTTTCTGGAAATTTTGCAGCAGTTAGGTCTAAATTATATCAGCCTTCTGTATGGTATATTCATTACTTGGAACCTTAGACTTTGCCATATCACATTCTAGCAGCAGTATGGAGGCTACCAATGATATGCTTCTTGATTGCACCATAACCCAGAGCTGCCTTCAGAACTTCTCACTTTTAGGAAGGTTACAGTTGAGTGGCATTATGCCAGAAGTCCTCCTTTAATTCCAAGAGATATAGTAGGTTTCTACTTTCTAGTTTTATTTATGTAGTTGTCATCCCAACATCTGTTGGATCATGGAAAACGCAAGAGAATTCCAGGGAAACATCTACTTCTGCTTCATTGACCACACTAAAGCCTTTGACTGTATGGGTCACAACAAACTGTGGAAAATTCTTAAAGCGATGGGAATACCAGACCACCTTACCTGCCTCCTAGAAACACATATGCCAGTCAAGAAGCAACGGTTAGAACCAGATAAACAACAGACTGGATCCAAATTGGGAAAGGGTTATGTCAAGGCTGTATATTGTCACTCTGCGTATTTAACTTATTATTGCAAAATGCCGTACTGGATGAAGCACAAGCTGAAATCAAGATTGCTGGGAGTAATATCAATAACCTCAGGTAATATGCAGATGACAGCACTCTTATGGCAGAAACTGAGGAGGAATGAAAGAACCTCTTGATAAAAGAGGAGGGTGAAAAAACTGGTTTAAAACTCAACATTCAAAAAACTAAGATCATGGCATTTGATCCCATCACTTCATGGCAAAAGATGAAAAAACAATGGAAACAGTGACAAACTTTATTTTCTTGGGCTCCAAAATCACTACAGATGGTGACTGTAGCTATGAGATTAACAGATGCTTGCTCTTTGGGAGAAAAACTATGTCAAACCCAGACAGTGTATTAAAAAGCAGAGACATCACTTTGCCAATAAGAGTCTGCCTAGTCAAACCTATGGTTTTTCCAGTGGTCATGTATGGATGTGAGATTTGGACTATAAAGAAAGCTGAGCTCTGAAGAACTGATGCTTTTGAACTGTGGTGTTGGAGAAGACTCTTGAAAGTCCCTTGGACTGCAAGGAGATCCAACCAGTTAATCCTAAAGGAAATCAGTCCTGAGTATTCGTTGGAAGGACTCATACTGAAGCGGAAGCTCCAATACTTTGGCCGCCTAATGTGAAGAGCCAAATCATTAGAAAAGACCCTGATGCTGGGAAAGACTGAAGCCAGGATAAGAAGCGGATGACAGAGGATGAGATGGTTGGATGGCCATCACCAAGTCAACAGACATGAGTTTGAGCAAGCTCCAGGAAATGATGAAGGACAGGGAAGCCTGGTGTGCTGCAGTCCATGGTGTCACAGAGAGTAGGGCACGACTGAGAGACTGAACAGCTACAACAACAGCAACATCATACTACAATTCCTGTTGTTGCTGGCAAGTTTTCTTATTATTTCATTGGTAATCTCTGAGGAGGATATTAGATGAGATTACTAAATTTAGTAATTTTATTCAGAAGTTAAGGCATTTATGTTTCTGATGAAAAAAATGTAGCCAGGGGTTTCATAAAAATACTTGTAGTAATCTATCTCTTATTCTGACTTTTTCAGATAATACTTTACATGTAGTAAGAACTCAATAACTTTTGTTCTTAACCTGAGTGAATCAACCCTAGTGGCCTTACATAAAATTTTCTATAAAAAATGACTTAAAAATTTAAGCACAATTAAAAAAAATTAAAGTTCTTATCATTATTTTTTATTATAATAGTAATATGAATTTATAGTAGAAAATTGATGATGTAGAAAAATCTTACTAAAGATAACCACCCACCATTTTCCATGGGCATATTTATACATTTTAAAACATAAGTGTGGTAATTCTAGATATGGGTCAGAAAGATCCCCTGGAGAAGGGTTGGCTACTGAATCCAGTATTCTTGGGCTTCCCTTGTGGCTCAACTGGTACAGAATCCGCCTGCAATGCAGGAGACCTGGGTTCGGTCCCTGGGTTGGGAAGATCCCCTGGAGAAGGGAAAGGCTATCCACTCCAGTATTCTTGCCTGGAGAATTCCATGGACTGTATAGTCCAAGGGGTCACAAAGAGTCAGACATAACTGAGCAACTTTCACGTCACTTCACTTAGATACAATGTTTGATTTCTTATTTTACTTAATTTATTATGAATGGTTTTCTTGTTATTAAATTTTCTCCAAGCTGTTTGATAATATAAAGTTTGAAAACTATATTGTAATTCTCTCAGTTTTATTAGGAGTAAGATTATTGTCCCATTTTTCCCTGATGGCTGCATGCCATTTTTATACTATGTTACATATATTAGAATTATGCCTCTGAAAATTTCTGTAAGATATAGGTATTTATTTTTTTACTCTTTTTCTTTACCCTTTGATGTTAACTCATGTTGATGACCTAGTCTTTTGGGATTTCCCTCTTACTTTCAAATTTTCTATATAGAGTATGTATGAAATTTAAAATCTGATCTTTGATTCATACATCCTGATTGTGTGTTTATTGCTGCTACTGATGAGATGTGTTGCTTAATCCCAGCTTCTTGATCTTGGAAACAATCCTGAGACTAGTACCTTCCATACAAAACTGTTGTGAGGATTAAATTACGTAATTCATGTATACCACTTGATATTCTATCTTGCAGTGGGGTAGTAGTTACAATATTTAAGAAAACTGATGCAGTATGTGAACTGACAAAGCAGAATAGATAACAGCACAGACTATTGCAATCGATTTAATAATAGTGGCTTTACTGGTTTGAGGTAAGGGCGCTAATTAAATGCATAGTCGTAATAATGATGAAAATGATGATGATGTTTCTACAAAAAGTTACCAAAGTTAATATTATGCCCCCAATAGACAATAAACAGGAGCTTTCATATATAAATTTTACTTCTCATCTGAAATTTTAAAATTCTATTGTAATATTAATATGAAAATATATTAGATCTGATATCAAGATATAAAATATCTCATGCTTCAAATTTCTTTGTTTTAGTTCACATTTCAAGTAAAATTTCTAGTAAGCCTTGAAGCTTTTTTTGCCCAAGAAGATAAACATTTATCCAAATTAATTTAAAAGTACTATGTTAAATTTTACACTGATGTATTTTCTTGAAGTAAGGCCTTAGCATCACACAGTTTTCAGTGTTTACTGATCCTTTTTTATTATACCTAAGGACAGTTGATACATTTAAGGACAGTTGATACATTTTAGCATCTTTATCAGAGCTATGTTATTTATTGTTGTGTTAACTTAATAGACATAACAGTAACATGCATCTTTAAGGAGTATGTTAAAATGTATTCCCTCCTGGTGGCTCAGATGATAAAGAATCTGGGTGCAGTTTGGGAGACCCAGGTTTGATCCCTGGTTTGGGAAGATCTCCTGGAGAAGAGAATGGCTACCTACTCCATTATTCTAGAGAATTCCATGGACAGAGGAGCCTGGTGGGCTACAGTTCCTGGGGTTGAAAAGAGTCAAATGACTGAGCAAATAACAGTTTGACTTTCCATTCTCTCCTTAGCTATAACTTTTATGTTTCACTTTAATTTTTAGCTGTTACGTTTTACAGATCGTAGGCAAAATTTGTCCCATGTTAATATTTTGAGACGTATATTAAAAAAAAAAAACGAAAAAACACTTGGGAAATGCCATTTGTACTTTGCTGTCATTCAGATTTGTAAAATAAAGTCTTTATGGCAGTTATACTTGATATTGTTATGTAGATATTATCAACCTTTTTTTTTTACTGTTTTCTTTAGCTTGCCAGTGTAATGGACATAGCACTTGCATCAATAATAATGTGTGCGAACAGTGTAAAAATCTTACCACAGGGAAGCAGTGTCAAGACTGCATGCCAGGTTATTATGGAGATCCAACCAATGGAGGACAGTGTACAGGTAATTATTTTTTCTTTCACTTCAATGTAGTTTTACTATAGGAAAGATAATTAAGAAAGATGAGCCCCTTGTGGAAATTATATTTTATTAAAGAAGTTTTTTTCATTGAGCATTTTTGGAAGATAATATGTATTTATTGAGGACTATGAACTATAAAAATTCTGTGATATACTTGCTTTAAGAAACTCCTACTTTTTCTTATTTGAAAATGAATACATATTTGCTATAGGAAACAGCAAATGCAGACAAATTAAATTTAGAAATTATGTGTCATCTCAGTATTCTGAAAAAATCACTGCTTATAACTTATTTTTAATAATAGTAAGTGATCACTTTACATTTTAATTTAGAAATAAGAAATAAAGATTTTGTGTATTCCTTATATCTGGTAAGTTTTTGTTTGTTTTTGACAAGGTGATATAGCATAAGCTTTAAGACAATGGGTTTGGAATCAGTCGTTGGCTGAAATTCCAGCTATGCCACTGTTTAAATGTATGGCTTTGGTTAATTCACTTAACCTTAGAGAGTGCTTCATTTTTCTCATATGTAAAAGTGAAATGATAATACTTCATTGGATTGTTGTAAAAATCAAGTGAGATCATGTGTAATGGAGGCACATGTAATAGGAATTAAAGTACATTACAAGAGCATTGTAAGTGCTAACTATTACCATCTCAGGTTTTTGATCCTGAAATCCTTTTATTTGTTTTCTTTCTCTGTCTTGCTACTTTTTTCTTCTTATTTTAAAAAAAAGAAATTTTGGTTTTTCTTTAAAAAAATTTCTTTTAAGTTGTAATTTTTCAATAACTTTCTTCATTTCTAAGTTGGTCCTTGTTCCTTAAATTTTTACTCTACTTTTTCTAAATGAAGAGTGTCTGAATAGCACTCACAGAAAAGCTGTGGTAAGATGCGGAATCTTTAGAGAGAATTGGGCCTGGGGCTGATCTAGACAAAAATTTTAATACTACCTGCATTTTAAAACCACCTGGAAAGCTTTTTTAAAAATATGGATGTATAGGCCACTCCCTAAAATAATTAAATCAATCTCTTAGTTTAGGTCCTAGGGTGATTCTTGGTTCTTTAAGTCTGCCCATACGACTCAAGTTTACACTCAGAGTTGAGAAAGACAGAATGATGAGCTATGTGCTAGAGTCAATGAAACTGGTGGTAGCAGGTTTCCATTCATTTCTGCTGAATGGAAATTTTGCTCTGCCCTGATTGAGGCTCTAACACATGAATTGGTTGACACTTGCATTTTCTGTGCTTGAGGTACTGTACTCATAGCTTATATTCATTGTCTCATTTCAAGACAACTGTAAGGGAGGAATCACAATTGCTTCCATTTTAGGTACAGCCAAATATACAAAGAAGTTAAGTAAAATGCTCAAGATTATACTGCTACTAACAGGCAAGAAATATCTGATTCTTAGACTTAACTCTTGACTATCAATGCAGAAGTAGTGTTAATGTGAACAGGGAGGATCCAGGAACCCTTAGCCAAAAGCCACAGCTTAGTGCTGTGTTCAATGTGTAAAGAAACTGCAGGAGATATCTGTACAATGGAATCCAAAAAATTCAGAGCTTGTCTATTATAATCATAGTATTATATTTTGTTATTTTATGTTTGTTGAGTAAAAAGAACCATCCTGTTTTCCAAAGCTTTTTACTATTAAATTTTCTTTAGCCAAAAATTTCACTGGACAAAAAATGTATTCAGATAGATTAGATAGATAATGATTATTTATAGGGCTTCCCAGGTGGTGCTGCTGATAGATTCTGCCTGCCAATGCAGAAAACACAGATTTGATCCCTGGTTTGGGAAGATCCCAGGAGTAAGAAATGGAAACCCACTCTAGTATTCTTGATGGGAAAATTCCATGGACAGCAAAGAGTCAGACATGACTGAGCTACTGAGCACAGACACACACATACACACACACATGCACACACACACATATAAATGCTTTGTTTCCATGACTTGAAGGAAAAAAACCATCTCTGGGTTTTTTGTTTTTTACATACATTGCAATTTTTATGTGTTTGTAACCTTTCAAATATTTATATATAATTGTTTTAATTTACTTTTATAAAAGTTATTTTATTTATGCTTTCCAAATTATTTTAATGCCTATATAATAGTGCATGGGGATTTTGTGAAGTAATTCACTTAATATTTTTCTGTTATTTATATATTGCTTCCATCCATAACCCCATTTTTATAGGGTTTTTCTTAAATTGGGGTCAAATTCACATAGCATAATATTAACCATTTTGGGTTACAATTCAGTGGCATTTAGTACCTTCATAATATTGTGTGACCATCAGCTCCATCAAGTTTCAAAATTTTTTCATCACTCCAGAAGAAAATATCATATTTATTAAGCAGTTATCCCAAGCCCCTGGCAATCACATATCTGCTTTCTTTATGTATTTACTTGTTCTGAATATTTCATATAAATGGTATTATAAAATGTGTGACTTTGTGCCTGGCTTCTTAGCCATAATATTTTTAATATTAATTCTTGTTGTAGTATCTATCAGTACTTAATTCCTTTTTACTGATGAATATTATTCCATTGTATACATGTATCGCAGTAGTTTTACCCATTTATTTATTGATGCACATTGCTTTTTTCCACCTTTTTTGGCTCTTGTGAATACTGCTACTGAGAACATTACTGCACATGTTTTTTGGGGGGGATTTCAAGATTTTGGTTATTTTATGTAGCAACTAGAAGAGGAATTGCTGGGCCATTTGGTAATTTTATGTTTAACCTTTTGGGGAACTGCCAAGTTCTTCAAATTGTTTTCCATGGGGGCTGCATGATTTCACAGTCCCATCAGTACTGTGGATCATTCCAGTTTCTCTATGTTCTTGCCAACACTTGTTATTTTACATTTTTTAAAAGCTTCTAGCTGGGGTGATAGGTGTAGAAATATTTCTCATTGTCATTTTGATTTGTATTTTCCTCATGACTAGTGATGAAGTTGTTGGCCATTGTATATAGTCTTTGGAGAAATGTCTATTCAAGTTCTTGACCATTAAAAAAATAATTTTTAAAATTGTGGTATGTACGTAACATAAAATTTTCCTTAAAAGAGTGTGTAGTTCAGTTGCATTAAGTGCATTCACCTTGCTGTGCATTCATCATTACCATTCATCTCGAAAGTTTTTTCATCTTTCAAAGCTAAAACTATATAACCATGAAATAATAAATCTTCATTCCTCAGCACCAGCCCCTGGCAGCCACTCTTTTACTTTCTGTCACTTTGAATATGGTTAGTCTAGATACCTCAGATAAGTGGAATTTTAAGAATTTGTCCTTGAGTGATTGGCTTGTTTCAGTTAGCATGACGTCTTCAAGGTTCTTTCATGTTTTAACATATGTCAGAATATCCTTCCTTTTTATTGCTGAATATTCTGTTGTATATGTATACTACATTTTTTTGATCCATTCATCTGTTGAATACTTGAGTTGCTTACATCTTTTGACTATTATAAGTAATATTGCGATGAATATGGGTGTACAGATATTTGTTCTTTTTTTTTCTGGTCTCTTCATGTGCCTGTTTCACACTTGTATGTCTTTGGAGAAATGTCTGTTCAAGCCCTTTGTTCACTTTTTATTTGGATTATTTGGTTTTGTTGTTGTTGAATTCTGAGTTCTTCATATATTCTAGTCATTGTTGTTATGTAATTGCTAGGTCCTGTCTAACTCTTTTGCGACCCCTGGACTGTAGCCCATCAGGCTCCTTTGTCCGTGGAATTTCCCAGGCAAGAATACTGGAGCAGGTTGCCATTTCCTTCTCCAGGGGATCTTTCCAACCCAGGGATCGAACCCACGTCTCCTGCATTGGCAGGCGTATTCTTTACCACTGAGCTACCAGGGAAGCCCGTATTCTAGTTACGAGGCCCTTATCAGACATACGATTTGCAAATATTCTCTCCCATTGTATAGGCTGTCTTTTCACTGTCTAGACAGTGTTCTTAAAGGCACAAAAGTTTTCAGTTTTGATGAAGTCCAGTTTATCTCTGTTTTTCTGTTATTGCTTGTGCTTTGGTGCATATCTAATAATCCAAGAATATAATGTCATGAAGATTACCCAAAGTATTATTTTAATTTTTTTGCCGACATAGGCAAAAGGAACCTTTGAATAACTATTAGCTAAAAGCTGTTTTAAATTAAAATAAGTTATTATTATTCCGACAGGCAGAGTGCTTTTAGAAATATGTTTCCCTTTGGGAATCATACTTCTCTGCTAGGTTTAAGATTAATTCAGTTATTTCATATTATTTTTGTTGCTGACATTATACATCTGTAGAGCTGAGGTACAATGCAATAGAAAATTAAAGAGAATGAAAGATAAGTACCTTTCTTTTTTTGCTGTTGCACATTCTCTGGTAGTTTATGAAGCTTTAAATAATTCCTTATAGTTTCCTTGTTGCCCAAATTTGGCAAAATAATATTTTGCTGTCTGTGACTTTTCTATGGTGATGTGATATATGAAATTCATTTTTATTTCTTATAGCCACATTAGTTATCTAACTAAATCAAAAATATGCCACATGCAGTGAATTATATTTAATGCGGCAAAGGCTAAAATCAATTTATAAAAAAATGAGAGGCAAAGTTTATTTCTTCATTTTTTTCATTCACCTCATTGAGAAAAGTTCATTTTTCCCTTAGTATTTGCATTTATTAAAATTCAAAGTCCATAGTGATATTAAGGGAAGTGAGGAAATAGATTTATATTTAAATGGTAAGGCTTAAATGTACTGTAGATGTAGATATGCTTTTAAAAATTCAGCCTACTAAAGCCCTTTAACATTGTTGTAAATATATAAACGTACTTACAAACTTTCGTTAGTTGTTTTTAAACTATGGTATATTTATGGCTATTCTATTAGTGCAATTAACTATTGAGAGTGCTTTATTATTAAGCTATTTTATTTCTTATTAATGTTCAGTCAGATTCCTTGATACACACTTATTCTGGTGCTGATAACTATTTATCTTCCCAGGTGATGGTAGTTGTAAAGAATCCGCCTGCCAGTGCAGGAGACATAAGAGATATGGGTTCAGTCCCTGGGTCAGGAAGAACCCCTGGAGAAGGCAATGGCAACCCACTCCAGTATTCTAGCCCAGAAAATCCCATGGACAGAGAATTACAGTCCATGGGGTCACAAAGAGTTGGACACGACTGAGCATGCACACACACATCTATCTGTCTGTCTGTCTTTCTGTCGATCTGTATATGTAGCTATAAAAGAACATAACATTGTTAAGTGTTTGGGCTTTGAAATCAAACTGATTGGATTCATATATTGGCACTGTCACTGTCTCCTTGGGTAGTTATTTAACCTCTTAGTGTCTCCCTTTACTCACCTGCAAAATGCAGCTGAATTTAATTTATTGTGTGGCTTGAACAAACAGGAAATAACATGTGTTTCTAGCAAATGTTAGCTTTACAATGCAAGCTGATAGTGCATATTATTATTATTTAGAACATCATTAGGGTTAAGTATTTTAATACAAGCATATGAATCATATTTGTGGGACAGTATTGCTTTTGCTCTATTATCTCCAATATGACTGATACATTTTAGTAGAGAAAATAAGTAGAGAAAATTTCATTGAATAAGAGTAACGGCTCAATGTGCTACAACAATTCAACACTCATTATACTGTATTACTTTGTGATGAAGGATTATTCTTCAATTCCCCAATTATTGGCTACTTACTATATGCAAAGTAGTGTGTTAGGACTTAAGTTTATATACAGTTGACTTAACAGAGATTTGAGCTGCACAGGTCCACTTGATCCGAACTTTTAAAACAGTAAATGCTGTAGTACTACATTGTCTGCAGTTTATTGAGTCTTGTGTATAGAGGATGTACACCTGTGTGTAGAAGGAACCCGATATCTGGAGGAACTGCACATATGGAGTGCCCGACTACAAGTTATGTAGGATATTTCTGTTGCACAGAGGGTTGGCATGAGCAAACCCTTTGTTGTTCTAGGATCAACTGAACAGTGTGTAGGTGCTTTAATAGTATTATGTGGAAGCTGAATGACGGGGAAGGCAATGGCACCCCACTCCAGTACTCTTGCCTGGAAAATCCCATGGGCGGAGGAGCCTGGTAGGCTGCGGTCCATGGGGTCGCTAAGAGTTGGACATGACTGAGCGACTTCACTTTCACTTTTCACTTGCATGCATTGGAGAAGGAAATGGCAGCCCACTCCAGTGTTCTTGCCTGGAGAATCCCAGGGATGGGGGAGCCTGGTGGGCTGTCATCTATGGGGTCACACAGGGTCGGACACGACTGAAGCGACTTAGCAGGCAGGCAGAAGCTGAATGACAGAATCATGGACTAAGATTAGTTTTCATGAGAGTATTGGGTAGGCCCTTGAAATTGAGGGCAGTTCACAAGCTTAATTTTATGTGATTGTCATTAGTTGCATGTTTTTACAACTTTCTCTGAATATAAGAAACTAAGCTATAATGTTATTAATCTTAAAAATATTTTAATATATTAAGATATATTTTTTGTTTCATTATTCATAAAATGTACCATAATACAAAAGCTCTCCATACTGAAATATACAGACATTTAAACAAATGCAGTCTTGGGATTTCCCTGGTGGTCCAGTGGTTAAGACTTCGCCTTCCAGTGCAGGGGGTGTGGGTTTGATCCCTAGTCAGGGAACTAAGATCCCACATGCCTTGTGGCTAGCAAAACAAAACATAAAGCAGAATTCATATTGTAACAGATTCAGTAAAGACTTTAAAAATGATCCACATTAAAAAAATCTTAAACAATGCAATCTTGTACAAATAATTTGCTTCATCTAGGTCTTACTTTTTTTTTTAGTTTACTGCAAGATGTCTAATGGGTTTTGTTGATGTTACAAATAAATTCTTTCCCTCTAACATTGCATGCATAACTTGTTTTAGTAAATCCGATTTTGTATTTGCTTTTGTCTTTTAGTTCATTTTATTATTCTTTTTCTAGGTTCTTAAATACTATACTTATATGATTTTCTTTCTGTATATTTTTACTTTCAATAATGTTAAATAATTATTTTTCAGTCTGGGATATAAAGAGTTCTTTCAACATAGTGACAGTTCTATTTTTACCTTTGTTTCTTATTAGCAAAACTTATGTTTTTCTTTTTGGCATGCTATTAATATCTGTCCATAACAGGCTTTTACAGAAACAGTTAAAACTTGACTAAACACACTGGGCTATTCTCTGAGACTTGAGGATAGTAAAGAAGATGAATGAACTCTTCCTTCTCTCTGCTGGAATAAGAGATTTTTTTCATTTTAAACCTTCCTTACATATTGCAGATTGTTCATGGAAGTTGAAAATTTATACCCAAGTGAACTTGAGCATTTCTTAAGTGTAAGAGTTTAATTCTCTCAAAATGGGAGTATTGGCCTGAATAATCTAAAAATGCAGATAACAAAAATCACTGGATATGGAAATCCTGTTTCTGTGGATTATTTTGACACAACAAAGTTAAAAATGTGTATTTTCTGAGTATACATTATCATCCTGTGTGGCCAAGAAACGGCAATATGAGATTTTAAATATTTCAAAGCGAAGACACTAAATAAATAATTGCATTTATATGGTGATATTTAGCATAGGGTATAGCCATGAAGCTATACTTTGACCTAAAATTCTCTTAAATGACATTTTTATATAAATTTAAGAAAATGAGAGAGCCTTTTAAAATAGAGCTGCTCGTTTCATCTGCCTGGTTAAAAAAACAGTCGGTGCACAGTTTCTGTACTATTTTTAGCTAGTTTCTCTTCTCTTTATACTAAATATTAAAAAAAATATATTTGACTGGGTTGGGTCTTAGCTGCAGCATTTGGTATCTTAAGTCTTCATTGTGGCCTGTGGAATCTAGTTCCCTGACCAGGGATTGAACCCCGGCCTCTGCATTGGGAGCATGGAGTCCTGGACTCCATGTACTGGACCACCAGGGAAGTCCCTACACTAATTTATTGATATCCTTTGTTTACCTTGTAGAGGTGTTCCTTTACATCAAATGCTCAGTAGTCCTGTTTTCTTTTTCTACTCCATCTTTCAAGCTCTTTTCATCCTTTTTGTCCTCATAAAAAGACTTTAAAGGACAAGAAGAACTTTAAGGACAAGAAGAGTTTATGAAAACTGTTTGGCCCTGATATCGTCAGGTATTTTAGAATGACTTTTGATTGTGGATTATTAGAAGATGCAGTTTACTCCTCTTTTCTCTTAGATTCCTTTTGCAAGAATGTCTGTGGACTGTCTAATGAAACCGGTAGAGATATTAGTCAGTGAATTTCTAAGAGCTGGGAACTTTTCCATGCATGACTGACTTTGGCACTTTCCTCATTGGCACTTTTTATTGCAGAGTTTACCAACTAAAATATTTTCTCTGATTTTTTGCATTTGTTTAATGGTTTTTAGGCTCCTAGACATAATGTAGATGATCTCCACCTCTGATTTGTAAGTTTTTGACCGAGAAGTGTGTCACATGAATGCTTTCTTTTCATTAGTAAGTTCACTATATATCTCTTATGGAATTAAAAAAAAAAAGAAAGGAAAACTATTCAATGGTTTTCAGTTCAGTGCAGTTGCTCAGTCATGTCCAACTCTTTGTGACCCCATGGACCACAGAACACCAGGCCTCCCTTTCCACCACCAACTCCCAGAGTTTACCCAAACTCATGTCCATTGAGTCGGTGATGCCATCCAACCATCTCATCCTCTGTCATCCCTTCTCCTCCTGCCTTCAATTTTTCCCAGCATCAGGGTCTTTTCTAAGGAGTCAGCTCTTTGCATCAGTTCATTTCAGTTCGGTTCAGTCGCTCAGTCGTGTCTGACTCTTTGCGACCCCATGAATCGCAGCACACCACGACTCCCTGTCCATCACCAACTCCCGGAGTTCACCCAGACTCACGTCCATCGAGTCAGTGATGCCATCCAGCCATCTCATCCTCTGTCGTCCCCTTCTCTTCCTGCCCCCAATCCCTCCCAGCATCAGAGTCTTTTCCAATGAGTCAACTGTTCACAAGAGGTGGCCAAAGGACTGGAGTTTCAGCTTTAGCGTCATTCCTTCCAAAGAAATCCCAGGGCTGATCTCCTTCAGAATGGACTGGTTGGATCTCCTTGCAGTCCAAGGGACTCTCAAGAGTCTTCTCCAACACCACAGTTCAAAAGCATCAATTCTTCGGTGCTCAGCCTTCTTCACAGTCCAACTCTCACATCCATACATGACCACAGGAAAAACCATAGCCTTGACTAGACGAACCTTTGTTGGCAAAGTAATGTTTCTGCTTTTCAATATGCTATCTAGGTTGGTCATAACTTTCCTTCCAAGGAGTAAGCGTCTTTTAATTTCATGGCTGCAATCACCATCTGCAGTGATTTTGGAGCCCAGAAAAATAAAGTCTGACACTGTTTCCCCATCTATTTCCCATGAAGTGATGGGCCCAGATGCCATGATCTTCGTTTTCTGAATGTTGAGCTTTAAGCCAACTTTTTCACTCTCCTCTTTCACTTTTATCAAGAGGCTTGTTAGTTCCTCTTCACTTTCTGCCATAAGGGTGCTGTCATCTGCATATCTGAGGTTATTGATATTTCTCCCGGCAATCTTGATTCCAGCTTGTGCTTCTTCCAGCCCAGCGTTTCTCATGATGTACTCTGCATATAAGTTAAATAAGCAGGGTGACGATATACAGCCTTGACGTACTCCTTTTCCTATTTGGAACCAGTCTGTTGTTCCATGTCCAGTTCTAACTGTTGCTTCCTGACCTGCATACAAATTTCTCAAGAGGCAGATCAGGTGGTCTGGTATTCCCATCTCTTTCAGAATTTTCCACAGTTTATTGTGATCCACACAGTCAAAGGCTTTGGCATAGTCAATAAAGCAGAAATAGATGTTTTTCTGGAACTCTCTTGCTTTTTTGATGATCCAGTGGATGTTGGCAATTTGATCTCTGGTTCCTCTGCCTTTTCTAAAACCAGCTTAAACATCAGGAAGTTCACGATTCACATATTGCTGAAGCCTGGCTTGAAGAATTTTGAGCATTACTTTACTAGTGTGTGAGATGAGTGCAATTGTGCGGTAGTTTGAGCAGTCTTTGGCATTGCCTTTCTTTGGGATTGGAATGAAAACTGACCTTTTCCAGTCCTGTGGCCACTGCTGAGTTTTCCAACTTTGCTGGCATATTGAGTGCAGCACTTTCACAGCATCATCTTTCAGGATTTGAAATAGCTGAACTGGAATTCCATCACCTCTACTAGCTTTGTTTGTAGTGGTGCTTTCTAAGGCCCACTTGACTTCACATTCCAGGATGTCTGGCTCTAGGTCAGTGATCACACCATCGTGATTATCTGGGTCATGATGATCTTTTTTGTACAGTTCTTCTGTGTATTCTTGCCACCTCTTCCTATCGCATCAAGTGGCCAAATATTGGAGTTTCAGCTTTAACATCAGTCCTTCCGATGAACACTCAGGACTGATCTCCTTTAGGATATACTGGTTGGATGTCCTTGCAGTACAAGGAACTCTCAAGAGTCTTCTCCAACACCATAGTTCAAAAGCATCAATTCTTCGGCACTCAGCTTTGTTTATAGTCCAACTGTCACATCCATACATGACCACTGGAAAAACTATAGCCTTGACTAGATGGACCTTTGTTGGCAAAGTAATGTCTCTGCTTTTTAATATGCTATCTAGGTTGGTCATAATTTTCCTTCCAAGGTGTAAGTGTCTTTTAATTTCATGGCTGCAATCACCATCTGCAGTGATTTTGGAGCCCAGAAAAATAAAGTCAGCCACTGTTTCCACTGTTTCCTCATCTATTTGCCTTGAAGTAATGGGACCAGATAATAATATTAACGTATTGGGGGCAAGATAGAAAGCATCAAAGTGTTCAATGTTTCCCTTTAGTTTTGCTTGATGTAATGCTTAGCTTCCTCATCATGTTTTACTTCAGGTTTTATGTTGCAAGGAACTGGCACAATTTGTTTTTTAAAAAGTAAGATAAGGTGTTATAATTTAAAGACAAAAATGGCTCTAACCCTAAACCTACAAATGTTGAGGAATTCATATTAGCTCCAAATGACAGGTGTAGGATGAAAATGAAGAGGTGAATTTAAATTGGGGGGTACTACTCATATTCTAAAACATATAAAACATTTATTTAGTATGCTACAGAAAATTAGAGGTTAACTAAGAAACTCTCAGCATGTATTTATCTTTTTCTGATACTTACAGATTTTTTCAAAAGCAAAATCAAGCTAAATACCAATTTACACACACACTTTTTCATATCTCAAAACTACTTAGTGATGGTGGCGAAGTTAATTATATATTAGAAATGCCTAGAGCAGGTGTAAGAAAGCACCAGCAGAAATACTCTCTGTAAATAGTTCATAAACATATTAAAGTCTGTCTTAACATATTTTTTAGGAAGAAATGCCTTTTCTTCAAAGGTCCATTTTTATATATCATAAGACCTCAATGTAAGTGTTAGCTTTTTTCTTAATCACATATAATTTTATCTATACCTTGTATATTGCTTTTTCTTTCAAATTTTAGTAAACAAAATTTACTAATTTTACAATAACCATGGTCTTTGCTTTTACACTTTAAAGCAACTATATAAACATTTAATTATATATTTAGCGTATAATTTATGTTTTGCATAAATTGTATGTATAACAGCCTACTTTATTAAGCAATTTTAACTTATTTTTGACTTCTTATTAAGCATTTCTGTAGAAGGCCACTATTATTCAAATTAATGTTCATAAACTTAATTCAGTAACTATTATGTGAAAGAATGTTCTCCCTTCACCCGCATCTTTAGGCTCGATTTCTATGGTACCTTTGACTTCTTTTTCTTCAACCCTTCTGCCGCAAACAGACTCCACGTTGTATGTGGTATCTGTACCCTCCTCTGTATTCCATTCCCCTTTATTAGTTTAGGTCCTCGTGATTCCTCTTTTCTACGGCTGATGGAGGTTACAGATTACCTGTAATGTTATGTGTTGTTCTTTGTTGTTTAGTTGCTAGGTTGTGTCCGACTTTTTTGCGATTCCATGGACTGTAACCTGCCAGGCTCCTCTGTCCATACGATTTCCCAAGCAAGAAAACTGAGGTCTTGCCATTTCCTTCTCCAGGAGTTTTTCCTGACCTAGGGATCAAGCTCATTTCTCCTAAATCGGCAAGCAGATTCTTTACCACCGAGCCACCCAGGAAGCCCTAAAATGGAATGGATTTTTATTAAATATTTGTTGAGTTAGTGAACGATTACCCTCCTTATATGCAGTCTCTCCATTTCTAATCCACCTTTATACCTCCTTTATCAGAAGACAAAGACACATTTTCTTCCCTCAAAATTCAGTGATTTTATGACCATTTCCAAAATTTTTCATTGCTTCCAGAGTATCTGTGAAATAAATGAAAACTCCTTGACAAGACATTCAAAGCCTTTTATGCTCTGACCCTGAGTGATATTTCTGGTTTAATATCCTACCATGGTTCTCATATTTTATCACATCTTTACTTCTCTTTTTCACTGTGTCCACATTTAAGATTCTGACATTTTCCTAGTCAGCCAAGCTCCAAGCATTATATTAAAAACATATATAACTAATATTTAATAGTTTATTTATATCAGGAATATTGCTAAGAAATTTCCCTAATGTTTTTCATTCTCTCCTAAGCATTCTTTCAAGTATGTACTATTACATCCATTTTACAGAGAAGTAAACCAAAGACATAGGGCCAAAGAGTCATGTAAGAGGTTAAGCCAGCAAGTGATGGGACCAGAATTCAAATGTGGACTCGCAGATTCTTGTGCTCCAAAGCAAGTATGTACTTATTCTGTTGAATAAACAGTGGTCAACTCTTATGCATTTCAAAGCCATAATTGAACTGCCATTGTCTGGTGGTGTTTATCTTTACTTTAGCTTAACCCGTTGTAATAATTCCTAAATAGTTCATCTTCTCTCTCTTTTTTTTTTTTTTCACTTGATCATTTGTTCTTCTCTGTGATATTCACAATATTGTTTCTTTACACCTCATCTCCAGTCGCTTCTTTATATTAACCCAACTCTTCACCCGTTTTTCTGATCTTTACTTTCCTGGACATTACTATGCCTCTGCACTCCATTACGCATTTTTCAAATCTCAGCTGAGGGGAAATTTCAGCCTGAAAACTAGTACTTTCCATCCTGACTTCAGGCAGTGTTTGCACCTTCATGGTGATAGCCGGCAGTGTTTTTGTAAGTTACTGTTCTCTTGTCTTTCTAAGTAGAATGTGAACTTCTTGATGAGAAAAGTTTTGTCTTATGTTTAAAAAATCATTTTATATTATCTCTGTGTCCCTATTACATAGGTAGTGGTACCGTGCTTGGTATGCAGTTAATCCATTGCTAAATTAGTTACTCAGAAAATATAATGTTTGTGTGCTACGTTTTCCTCATTTTCATATAATCCAAGAGAAAGTGGAATTCAGACTTTTTGGCTAGATGGCTTTCACATTTCAACCAATTGTTTCACTTTAGAGCCAGAGGTAAAAAGCAGGTTATGATTTTTGGCATGTTAATTTTTCAGTTTTATTTTTCAGTAATAGAGGCAAGAAGCAATATTGACTCAAAGTATATATATTGTTTTTCTCTAAATGAGGGTTAGTTTTAATAATTATAAATGGTGTTTCAGTCTGTACTTATAACATATATTGATTAATAATCCAGTATTTTGTATGTAAATTTTTCATTAAGTACCGATAAAAGGAGTTATATGAAGTTTGGATAAGGAATAAAATGGAATTTATGTAATTCTCTTCAGTTTCTAGTTTTTCAGACAATAGAATAGAATCTTGGTGTCTGACTTCCCTAAGCTTACCATCTACATTTCACTTCACTAACCTATTAATTTGGGGTCATTTTAGTGAATGTATCATCCTATAAATGTTTTCAGCTGACATCAAAAATATTTATTTCCCTATACTATATGATTTATGTATTTAATGATTTTAAGAGTGTATTTTGTTTATTCTATCTGCCAGCAGTTAACTCTTTCAAGTTCAAAGCTGCATTGTGATTATGAATCCCATTGTTGGTAATAGAAGGCATTTGGGTAATTCTTCACATGGGGCGACTTTTCTTTTAAAAATAGGGACTAATATTTTCTTGAGAAATAAAATCATTTTTTATTTTATATATTGTTAACCATGTCCCTTCACTCAAAAGTATAAAAACAAACCCTTAGTAACATACAAGAAAAACAAGCAACTCTTCAGTTAGCATGTTATTACTGACTTATAAGTAGAATGCATAAAAGTGTATTTTATTGTCTGTTTTTAAGTGTAGATATAGTTAATCTTTTCAAAATCAAAAAGGTCTATTAATTTTGGGGAGCATAATTTTACACAGAAAAGTTGTTTAGGATATTCTTTCAAATTTGTTTTTTTTCTTCTTATCTCTCAATTAAATATCATAGGCTTGATGTCCCTCTTTTCCTTAAACATTTTTGGATTTATTTTTTAAAACCTGGGAATTCTCTTATCTACATTATAGTTATAGAAATCAGGCCAGTAACATTGATGCTTATTGTTATTAAACGTAGAACTTAGTGCACACAAGATACGACTCTACAGTGAATATCACCAGATGGTCAACACCAAAATCAATTGATTATATTATTTGCAGCCAAAGATGCGGAAGCTCTATACATCAGCAAGAACAAGACCCAGTGCTGACTGTGGCTCGGGTCACGAGCTCCTTATTGCAAAATTCAGGCTTAAATTGAAGAAAGGGGTAGACTCTTGAGAGTCCCTTGGACAGTAAGGAGATCAAGCTCATCAGTCGTAAAGAAAATCAACCCTGAATGTTCACTGGAGGGACTGATGCTGAAGCTGAAGCTCCTTTACTTTGGCCACCTGAAGCAAAGAGCCAATTTGTTGGAAAAGACCCTTACACTGGTAAAGATGGAGGTTAGGCAGAGAAGGAGGTGACGAAGGACGAGATGGTTGGATGGCATCATTGACTCAATGGACGTGAATTTGAACAAACTCTGGGAGATAGTGAAAGACAGGGAAGATTGACGTGCTGTGGTCCATGGGGTTCACAAAGAGTCAGACACCGCTGAGCAACCGAACAACGAGAGGGACAACCACTAGACCATTCAGGTATGGCCTAAAACAAACCCTTATGATTATACAGTGGAGGTGACAAATAGATTCAAGGGATGAGATTTGGTAGACAGAGTGTCTGAAGAACTATGAATGGAATTTTGTAACATTGTACAGGAGATGGTGATCATAACCATCCCCAAGAGAAAGAAATGCAAGAAAGCAAAGTTATTATCTGAGAAGACTTTACAAATAACTGATAAGAGAAGCAAAAGGCAAAGGAGAAAGGAAATGATATATACCCAACTGAATGCAGAGTTCTAGAGAAGAGCAAAGAGAGAGAAGAAAGCCTTCTTAAGTGAACAATGCAAAGAAATAGAGGGAAACAACAGAATGGGAAAGACTTGAGATTTCTTCAAGAAAATTGGAGATACCAAGGGAACATTTCATGCAAAGATGGGCACAGTAAAGGACAGAAATGGCAAATACCTAACAGAAGCAGAAGAGATTAAGAAGAGGTGGCAAGAACACACAGATGAACTGTACAAAAAGGTCTTAATGAACCAGATAACCATGGTGGTCTGGTCACTCATTTAGAGCCAGACATCCTGGCGTGCGAAGTGAAGTAGGCCTTAGGAAGCATCACTATGAACAGAGATAGTTGAGGTGATGGAATTCCAGCTGAGCTGTTTAAAAAGCTAAACGATAATGCTGTAAAAGTGCTGCACACAGTATGTCAACACATTTGGAAAACTCAGCTATGGCTACAGGACTGGGAAAGGTCAGTTTTAATTCTAATTCCAAAGAAAGGCAATGCCAAAGGATATTGGACAATTTTGCTCATTTCACATGCTGACAATGTAATACCCAAAATCCTTCAAGCTAGGCTTCAACAGTAGGTGAACTGAGAACTTCCAGATGTATAAGCTGGATTTAGAAAAGGCAGAGGAACCAGAGATCAAATTGCCAACATCTGTTGGATCATAGGAAAAGCAAGGGAACTCAAGAAAAAACATCTACTTCTGCTTCACTGACTACATTAAACCTTTGAATATGTAGATCACAACAAACTGGAAAATTCTTAAAGAGATGGGAACACAAAGCCACCTTACCTCTCTCGTGAAACCTGTATGTGGGTCAAGAAACAACAGTTACAACCAAACGTGGAACAACAGACTGGTTCCAAATTGGGAAAGGAATATGTCAAGGCTGTATATTGTCACTCTGCTTATTTAACTTATATGCAGAGTACATCATGTGAAACGCTGGACTGGAAGAAGCACAAGCTGGAATCAAGATTGCAGGGAGAACTAGCAATAACCTCACATACACAGATGACACCACCCTTATGGCAGAAAGTGAAGAGGAACTAAAGAGCCTTTTAATGAAGGTTGAAAGAGGAGAGTGAAAAAGCTGACTTAAAACTCAGCATTCAAAAAACAAAGATCATGACTTCCGGTCCCATCACTTCATGGCAAATAGATGGGAAACAATGGGAACTGTGACAGACTTTATTTTCTTGTGCTCCAAAATCACTGCAGACAATGACTGCAGCCATGAACTTAAAAGACATTTGCTCCTTTAAAGAAAAGCTATGACCAACCTAGACAGCTATTATAAAGCAGAGACATTACTTTGTGGACAAAGGTCCATATAGTCAAAGCTCTAGTTTTTCCAGTAGTCGTGTATGGATGTGAGAGTTGGACCATAAAGAACGTTGAGCGCTGAATCATTGATTCTTTTGAACTGTGCTATTGGAGAAGACTCTTGAGAGTCCCTTAGACTGGAAGGGATCAAACCAGGCAACCCTAAAGAAAATCAACCTTGAATATTCACTGGAAGAGCTGATGCTGAAGCTGAAGCTGAAGCTCCCAATACTTTGGCCACCTGATGCATAGAGCTGATTTATTAGAAAAGACCCTGATGCTGGGAAAGATTGAAGCCAGGAAAAGCAACATGGGACGAGATGGTTGGATGGCGTTACCTACTCAATGGACATGAGTTTGAGTAGGCTCTGGAGATGGTGAAGGACAGGGTTGCCTAGCCTGCTGCAGTCCATGGGGTCACAAGGAGTCCGTCATGACTGAATGACTGAACAATTAGAGAAACAGCAAACCCCTCAAGCTACAAGAGTGGCACCACCAAACTCCTTCCCTGGGAATTAGCCTCAGCATCTCAGCATCAAGGTGCTGTAGCTTAGAATTGCTTCTGTGAGCATCTGTGCTTTGTCTTGATTTATTTTGTACACTTAGCAAGATGTGTCCTATGCTAATATTCCCTTTGTTTTACACTATTTCAATTTAGGAAAGGTTTCATAGAATGCTCTGCTGTAGGGTGTCCTAGGAAACCTGCCTGGCCTATTTTTGCATGTCTCTACAGTCTGTTGGCTCACAAAGATTCGGACATGACTTAGTAACTGAACAATGACAACTTGAATATACTATTTGGCTTTGTGTGACATTTCTTCATCATAACATTTGATTACACACTTTTGGCAGAAATACCCGTGTAGTTATGCTAAATTCTTCTCACTATATCAGGAGTTACATGCTGTCGTCATTCAGTAATGGTAGTGTTCACTATGAATATTTGGTTAAAGTGGTGTCTGCCAGATTTCTTCACTATGAAATTACTATTTTCTCCTTTAATGGAAAAATGTCTTGTAGGAGATACTTTGAGACTATGTGAGTATCATATTACTTTTCAAACTTTTATCCACTATTTTTATGATTTTTTTTTCCAAGTGGAGATTTTCTAATTCTGTCATCCTTTCTACAATATCAGTTAGATTTTTTTCTACAATGAAAAGCTTTCTCTTCTCTGTTTTGTCTGTCTGTGAATTTTATCTGTGTATATATCTGTGTATCTATGTATTTATCTGTGTATCTATGTTTTTACAATTCAATGCAGCTTTTAAAAATAATCTCATTGAAAGCAATGCAGATTTGAAAAGAGACATGATAAAAATTCAATAATTTGGAATTTAGAATTTGAACTTGAGCCAAACAGTAATTTTTGGTGGTAGACCTGAATATGGGGAAAAAAACGCCTGGTATTTCACTTATTATTGATGTTTGGTTTGTGAACAGATTCTAATACTATGTGGCATTCTTGCCTCTTCTCTAGCACAGGGTATTAACATTTTGCCCTACTTTTTTAGCTGAATGAAAGCTATAGATTAAAGAAAGAAAACGTAAGAAGTCAAAGTTGAAGAGGTCAAAAACTAATGGTAGTGATTAGGGTGTTCAAGAAATTTATCTTGCTAGTGTTAGAAAATGAAATATGACTAAAGTTACTCATTTATCCAAGCAAAATACAAGATATTAAAAATACAATGCCAGGACAGTTGGGTTGAAAATAATTTTGGTCAAAAATCTTCAGTGTTTATGCCTAACTCTCTTCTGTCAAAAAGGAAAACCAAAACCTTGTTTTGTTTTTAATACATTTTATTTCTTTATTTTCAGCTGTGTTGGATCTTTGTTGCTGTGTGGGCTTTTCTCTGGTTGTGGCGAGCAGGGGCTGCTGGCTAATTGCGGCGTGCAGGCTTCTCTTTGCACTGGCTTCTCTTGTTGCGGAGCACGGGCTCCGGGACACGGCAGCTTCCGTGGTCGTGGTGTGTGGTCTTAGTAGGTGGGGCTCCTGTGCTCTGGAGCATAGGGTCAGCAGTTGTGGCACGCGAGCTTAGTTGCCACTATCTGGGATCTTCCCAGGTCAGGGATTGCCATGTGGATTCTTTACCACTGAGCCACCAGGGAAGCCCCCTTTTTGGTTTTAAATGAGAGCTTAGTTTTTAACATTCATTCAGAATGTAAAACTGACAAGTTATGTGACTCCAGGCTTTCTGATTGTATTTCTGGAGTTGGCATTTTTTTTTTCCTCTCTAAAGGATCAGAGAGTAAATGATTATTTTTTGACCCAGGTGTTATTGTTGCTTTACTGCTGCCTCCTCTGCATCCTCTTTCCCTCGCGCTTCAACTCCTCCTCCTTCTTCACAATTGTTTCCATACGTAGAAACCATTCTCAAGTTATGAGCCATTTAAAAATAGGAAATGAGGACATGGCCTTATAGATATCAGTTTACTAATTCTTAAACAGATGGTTAAGGGTTTTTTTTTTTCATTTTTCAATATGTTAGATGGCTTTGAAATGTAAAATATGAAACTTGTAGCCCTTTTGGCACTTGAAGACTTTTCAGTCTGTGATTTAAATCCTCAAAACAGCGCCATTTACTTGGCAGTTCCAGTCCTTAAGTTGTAGATTATTGTTCACCATCATATTCTCAGAGTAGCTCTAGAGTACTGCCTTTCACCCAGTAGCATCCAACAACTGGAACAAGGACAGAGCAACTGAGTTTCACTGTACTTCACTTGCTGGGGAAAGGATCATTTCTTAATTTCTCATTTACTCTGTATTTAGGCAAATACAGGTGCCCAATATCCCGAGTAAACAAAGTAATCTCATAAATGAAATGACATATTTTAAATTATGAGACTTATCTTTCCAGAAGAAAACAAAATCGTACTCTGAGTAACAGGTTAATATGTGATAATATTTGTACTTTTTGAGTTTTTAGTGAGAAAAATCAGATTGCTAAAATATTGATATCGACATTTCATATTTATTTTAACTATGTTTTTTTTCCTATTTGCATAAGCCACAGATGGTGAATATTTGAACTTAGAACTGTAAATAAAAATATAAGAAGGAAAATATAATTTTAAGTCATGTGGCTGTTTGAACATTTGTCTTTGCCAGAATTCTTACAATATGTGAAACCTAATGTATATCTACTAAATATCAAGTATAATTATGCTAGAAATGTAGAAAGGAAATTAAATGGACGTGATTTCCCAACTCCCAGAAGTTGTATGTGCTTGTGAGAAATAGCAATGACATAGAAATTAAAGCTCTAAGCACGTAAACTGACTTTGAAACAAATACTGCCAATGACTACTGTTTGATTTCAGTTTTCTAAAGTATGTTCTTTATATACAATTTATTTGAATAACTTTTATAGCGTTTGTTTTCCTATCCTTATTTTTTAGTTTCGGTTATAAGTTGATATTGAAAATTTATATTATAGGGAAACAGAAATACCATGTGACCACATAATGTTCCTCTAGTGTATATCTAAGCTGTAAAATCATCATCATATAAAATTTACCAAATAAAAGGCCACAGTATGATGGTTTTATAGGTGCTTATTCAGCATAAAAAGATAACCTCAAATGCTGACAAAAACAGAATAATTTCAACATTGTCATGTCATAAAATATACATTTTAAACAATTGAATTTAAAATACATTTGTGCCATTTTAGCCTAAAGTATAGTACCTCAAGGGAATTCTCTCAAAATGAGTTTACATTGAAAAGTATTTTAACACAATTTTTTTCTATCTCAGAAATTATTAAAGTTACTATACAATGATAATTCTTTAAAGAAACACTGCAAGTATGACATTATTTAGCTCTGCCGTAAGGATAAATAAAATGTTTACCCAACTTTTAAAATATTAATGTATATCATTTGTTTTTTAGTGTAGTTTTGAATACAAATAGTATTGCTGTGAAACTTCAAGTTAATATTAAAAGATATCATGTTATATTCATTTACTATTTATGATGTTACCTGTCATCAGTACATCTGAGTTCCTTTTTTGCTCACGATAATTTCCTTTTCCTTGCATTTCTGTACCTTGTCATTCATTTCTGTGGTTCTCACATATTGTGTTTCCAGAGTTTATTCACAAATGTAATCTGATCTATTTGCATATTCTTTATGAAGGAAAAACACTGTTATGTAGAAATCTTTTCTAATAAAGAAAACCTCAGTTCACTTCAGTAGCTCAGTTGTGTCCGACTCTTTGTGACCCCATGGACTGCAGCATGTCAGTCTTCCCTGTCTATCACCAACTCCCGGAGCTTACTCAAACTCATGTCCATCAAGTCAGTGATGTCATCCAACCTTCTCATCCTCCATCATCCCCTTCTCCTCCCGCCTTCAATCTTTTCCAGCATCAGGGTCTTTTCGAATGAGTCAGTTCTTTGTATCAGGTGGCCAAAGTATTGGAGTTTCAGCTTCAGCATCAGTCCTTCCAGGGAATATTCAAGATTGATTTCCTTTAGGATTGACTGGTTGGATCTCCATGCAGTCCAAGGGACTCTCAAGAGTCTTCTCCAACACCACAGTTCAAAAGCATCAATTCTTCAGCACTCAGCTTTCTTTATAGTCCAACTCTCATGTCCATACATGACTGCTGAAAAAATCATAGCTTTGACTAGATGGACATTTGTTGGCAAAGTAGTGTCTCTGCCTTTTAATATGCTGCCTAGGTTGGTTATAGCTTTTCTTCCAAGGAGCAAGTATCTTTTAATTTCATGGCTGCAGTCACCGTCTGCAGTGATTTTGGAGCCCCCCAAAATAAAGTCTTTCACTATTTCCATTGTTTCCCCATCTATTTGCCGTGAAATGATAGGACCGGATACCATCGTCTTAGTTTTCTGAATGTTGAGTTTTAAGCCAACTTTGTCACTCTCCTGTTTCACTTTCATTAAAAGGCTCTTTAGTTCTTCTTTGCTTTCTGCCATAATGATGGTGTCATCTGAGGTCATTGATATTTCTCCCGGCAATCTTGATTTCAGCTTCTTGTTCATCCAGTCCAGCATTTCCCATGATGTACTCTGCATATAAGTTAAATAAGCGGGGTGACAATATACAGCCTTGATGTATTCCTTTTCCAATTTGGAACCAGTCTGTTGTTCCATGTCCAGTTCTAACTGTTGCTTCTTGACCTGCATACAGATTTCTTAGGAGGCAGGTAAGGTGGTCTGGTATTCCTATCTCTTGAAGAAAGAAAATCTTGAAAGAAAATCTCATCTCTTGAAGAAAGCAAACCAAGGTTCATAAAAATCTATCTACTACCAAAATTATTTTTTGTGTGTATGTAGGGTTGTATGTTTTTACTGTACATTAATTATGTGTTTTTTCAAAGCGAGTGATCATAAGCAATGAGAAGCTTAGTTTCTGCAATATTTTGCCACATAAATTTTATATCCTAGGAATACAAATTAATTAGATCAGTGGTTCTCAGTGGGGATAAATGTGGGGATGACAATTATCTCCATAATTATAAAGTTCTAATGGATCCTATTAAAATAATTAAAAAAGAGGCAGAAGACGATAGGTATCCTGAATGCACAAGCAAATAACTCCACATGACAGTATTTTATATTTTGATCAAAATAGTGACTCATTATCTCATTTTTAAATGTGTATGAAAATCAGGAAAAAGCCAAATAATTTCATTTTTATCAGTAGAATTTTTTAACTAGCTGATTGTGTGCAGAAACACAATAGTTCTCATTAAAAGTTTTTGAAAGGCCTAATGGCATGATCAGCCCTATCTTTTTAAAACACGTCTGAAGGTTGAGGAATGAAATTGTAGCCGAACTGAAGGTGGAATGATCAGTTACCGAATTATATTGGTATCAGTCAGAGAGTGTGAGTGACAGGACTTGAGTGATGGCTATCACCATGGAAAGGAAAGGTCAGATACAAGAAAGATGCTTCCTTGTAGAATCTAGAACGGACTGGCTGATTAGATGTTGGGCACAATGAAGTATGAGGTTTGTGTCCTAAATATTTGGAACACTGATCTTTAACAAAGGAATGTGGAGTAGGAAAATGAAATGAGTTCATATGAACCAAATTCACTGGGTATAACTATTATACTGTGGCATGTTTCAGGTAGTATTCTGGAATACTAAAACTGAGAATGACTTTAGAAGTTTAAAAGAATGATTTTTGGGCAAATAAACTTTTTATACAATACATAAAACTATATTATATTATTGTTGGCAGTGGTAACAGTAGTGGAGGTAATAGTTATTAAGTCCTTGATATGTGTTCAGAATTTAAAATACATTATCTCATTTAATTCTCACAGAAGTCCCAAGAGTATCTCCCTGCTTTTGAGGACAGAGAGACTAAGACTAGAGAGGTTATATAAATTGCCCAAGGTCAACATACTAGTGATTATTCATGTGCATTTTGTAGCTAAGTTGTTTGACTCTAAAGATCTTGTGTTCTTTGAAACTCATTTTATTAAGTAGATGTTCCAAATTAGAAATGGAAAAACATCCAGAAAAGGATGCGATAAATATTTGGATCCACACTAGACTTCAGGATACTCCAAAGACTTTGAAGCGTTTCACAAAAAATTTTAAATGAGTAAATTAACTTGCCTTTAATTAAAAATAACCCATGTCATAACCCTAGTTTTTGGGTGGCAAGAGGATAATCGATGATTTTAAAAATAAGATAATAAAATCTTCCCTGAAATGTGATGTACATGTTTGTGATGGGGAATATTCAATATCATTTTGGTTTTGACTTACAGCTTGTACATGCAGTGGCCATGCAAATATTTGTCACATGCACACAGGAAAATGTTTCTGCACAACTAAAGGAATAAAAGGTGATCAATGCCAATTGTAAGTAAAAATTACTTTATAGAACTTTTGTGGGTTAAATTTCTGCTGTAGAAGTAATTGCTACAGGTTTCCCTTTGAAGTTTAGTGTTGTGTTAGTTAAGCAACCAATATTATTATCAACTATGCTGATTTGCATTTTATCAATCTTCATAGAAGTTAAGCCTTTAAATGACGATTTTGTGGAAGTTTTAAAACAAAGCCCATAGAATATTTGTCTTTTGTACCTTTCTGATAAAAAGAAATATTTTTATTTTTTCTAGAACATCTTATATATGAAATCTCAAATTTGGGTGGCTATCTTTATAATTTTCCTCTACATTTTGTTAAAGAACTGAAATTCAATGTTTCTGTGCATTTCTTTGTTTTAAATCTTTTATTATTAATCCTGATCATCATAATCTCATTAAGCCTTTCAATTGGTTTCTTATACTCATTTTCTTTTTTTTCTTTGTTATTTCATTAGACATGAACCCCCACTCTTGTTGCTACTCTGCTTTTAGTAGTTCTATGAGTGGTTTTTGTCTTTTTGTAATTTAGTTGTTCGGAGAAGGCGATGGCACCCCACTTCAGTACTCTTGCCTGGAAAATTCCGTGGACAGAGGAGCCTGGTAGGCTGCAGTCCATGGGGTCGCTAAGAGTCGGACACGACTGAGCGACTTCACTTTCACTTTTCACTTTCATGCACTGGAGAAGGAAATGGCAGCCCACTCCAGTGTTCTTGCCTGGAGAATCCCAGGGACGGGGGAGCCTGGTGGGCTGCCATCTCTGGGGTCGCACAGAGTCAGACACGACTGAAGTGACTTAGCATAGCAATTTAGTTGTTAATCTGAAGATTGATTCTCGCCCACCTCCAAAAGAAGTAACTTTAAACACTAGTTGTTTCAGGTTATTTAAATGATTTTTCTTACTTATATTCTTTATATACTAAATCATTTTGATAGTTTTGAATTATTTATCTGCATGCACTTGTCTTTGTATTAGATATAATATACTGTATTTGACATAAACCACAAAATTATTTTAAAAATTAATAAAGCATTCTCCAAAACTGTATCTATCTATATATAAATAAAAGTTTATATCCAAAGAAATCTGTTAGCCTTGGAAAATGATCTTTCTGCTTGTTTTTACTTAGAACAAATGTTTTATTTGCTGTAGAATTATTCTGCATTTTTCATGTTAGATGATCATGTCTTTGGCTAGTCTCAGAGGTGTCATAGGTTTTCAAGAGAATGTGAGCAGAACAAGTTTTTATTCCTTCTCCGTAGTCTCTAAACTTAAAAGTAAAGTCAAAGCGTAAGATCATAGGGAAATTCCTGTTAAGGAAGGCTATTTTGTTCTCAGTACCAATTTAATTAAGCAGAGTCCTATGCTTTAAGTCAGAGATGCCACCAGTATTTTGCAATGCCGTATACTGGTTGTTATAAGCAGGGCTACCTTGGTGGTCATGTGACACGTGCATTTATTTGCACAGGGCCTCATGCTTAGAAGAGCTTTTGCCTGAATCAGTGTTCTGCTGTTGCCATATTAAAATTTTAATAGATTCTTAACAAGAGCCCTTCATTTTCATTTTCCCCAGTTCCTTGCTTCCCCTTTTCCTAGTGATTTATGTAGTAGATCTTGGTCTTAAGCAACAAATATTTTTGTTGAGCTTCTAATATCATTTTAAACACTGACAGTTTAAATTTGTACTTTATTTTTTCATAAATGGCATAGCCATCCATAATAATTATCTCTTTTGTGATGTAGGTGAAAGAGATAGTATTTTAATTCATTGAACTCATGGGTTTGTAAGCTTAGATATACAGTTATAAGATTTGACATATGCATGAAATATTAGAAAAATAATTTATGTAGTTCTGAATGATGAAAGTACATTTTACTGCTAGTGACTAGAATTAGGGTAAATTTTTTACAAGTATGGGAGAAATTGGAATACTAAATTGTGGGCGTATTTTGTAGATAGTTTTTTTGTTTGTTTTCTTTTTTCTTTTTTTAAAAAAATAATTTATTTATTTTAATTGGTGGCTAATTACTTTGCAATATTGTAGTGGTTTTTGCCGTACATTGACATGAATCAGCCATGGGTGTACATGTGTTCCCCATCCTGAACCCCCCTCCCACCTCTCTCCGCATCCCATCCCTCAGGGTCATACCAGTGCTCTGGCCCTGAGCACCCTGTCTCATGCATCAAATCTGGACTGGTGATCTATTTCACATATGGTAATATACATGTTTCAACGCTATTCTCTCAAATCGTCCCACCCTCACCTTCTGCCACAGAGTCTAAGTCTGTTCTTTACATCTGTGTCTCTTTTGCTGTCTCGCATATAGGGTCATTGTTACCATCTTTCTAAATTCCATATATATGTGTTAATATACCGTATTGGTGTTTTTCTTTCTGACTTACTTCACTCTGTCTAAGTTTTTTTTTTTTTTTTTCTAAGTTTTTATAGATAGAATTACTCTCATTGCTTTTTCATTTTACTTATTTGTTTTATTTATTTATATTTATATTTGTAATTATTTACATAATATATACAATATATTTATAAAATAGAAATGTTTATATTACATATTTATATTAAATACCTATAATTATTTTTGTATAAATATCTGTTTTATTTATTTTAGTGTGGGGCAGGGGTGACATTAGCATCCTCACACAATTTTTTTAAGTTAATTAATTTTTTTTTTTTTTGGTTGCCTTGGGTCTTCTCTAGTTGCGGTGAGTGAGGGCTACTCTTCGTTGCGATGCATGCTCTTCTCATTGGTGCATCTCTTGGTGCAGACCTTGGACTCCAGGGTGCTTGGGCTCATTAGTTGCCCTGTGTGAACTCAGTAGTTGTGATTCCAGGGCTTAGTTGGTATGTGGTACGTGGAATCGTCCCAGGCCAGGGATTGAACCCGTGTCCCCTGCATTGGCAGGTAGATTCTTAACCACTGGACTGCTAGGGAAGTCTAGGGTCCTCATTCTTAAAGCAATTAAAGCAGTAATTTCCTGCCATATGCTTATACTGGAAAAAATGCTCTTGTTAGGAAGTAAAGCTAGTCACTCATGTCAGTAGACAATCATTAAATGAGTGCTTCTTACTATTAATGAAGATGAATAACACATGGCTTTTACTTAAAGTATTAGGCTTGCAGTGGAGACACTAGGCAAAATATACTACACTACTTTCTCACATTAGTGCTTTGAGATGCTTATGAATGAGCCTTTCCTTCTTCCCAGGATAATTTGTTTGGCTTTAAGTAAGGAGTTGCAAAGAGTAGGATACCACTGAGCAACAGAACAACAACAAATGTAGTTAGAAGGGGGCTTCCCAGGTGGCACTAGTGGTAAAGAACCCACCTAATGTTGGAGACGTAAAGACAGGTTCGATCCCTGGGTCAGGAAGATCCCCCAGAGGAGGGCATGACAACCCACTCCAATATTCTTGCCTGTAGAATTCCATGGACAGAGGAGTCTGGCGAGCTACAGTCCACAGGGTTGCAGAGAGTCAGACACGACTGAAGCAACTTGGCACAGCATGCACATGTAGCTAGACATCACATCTTCTGGTAGATTTCATAACCTCTCCAAACTGAAATTGAGTCTCTTCCTATTTATGACTTTTTCCAATGTATTATGTGTGTACTTGCTTATATCCTTTATTGAGTGAAACTCTTTCGGGACTGTTGCATCAGTACCACAATGTAAATGTTCAATGAATTTATTTAATGGAATAGAATGAAGAAAATATTGAATGAGGACTGAAAGGAATGATTGATTTATCATGGAAGAATAAGGATAGTTAGAACAGGGCATATTTAAGATGAAAGTTGAAGAGAGTTCAAGTTTTCTGAGTATAGAATATAGTAAAGAGAAGGGGAAACAACATTAGTAAAGCAAAGAAATAAACATGAACATGATCGTAGCGTTTCTAGTTTTTGCTCAAGGTTGTAGAGAGCTGGAAAAAGCATCATTCCCACCTTTACAATGAAAGAAGTAAAGCTGGACAAATGCAGATTCATGAGTTTTCTTGAAAGCGTTGGAGTCCTGAGATTATAGGGTGACCAAATGGCCAGAAATCTAAAGAGAAGCAAGAGGTTTCAGGGAGAGATGATAAAGAAATAGTGACTAACATGGAGTGAAGCCAGCAGGAAGCTTAAATGTCCAGCTGATACATTAGTGCTCAAGTGCTCATCATCAATAATATGAAGGTCCTAGGAATGTGGAGTTGCGGGTCCCCACCCTTTTTAGAGTCTTTTTCCATGAACCCTGCGGGAAATAATTAGAGAAAATTTTAACAATGCATTTCCTGTGGTGTAAGATAGGGAGAGGGGAATAGCAGACATCCTGGGCAGGCCTTCAATATGGGGTCAAAATATTTATTTAAAGGAACACCAAATTATTAATCTTGCCATGGTAGAGTCCTCATTCTGGCACTGGCCTGAACACAGTTGGAACTCAAAATTGGTAAGTTAAAAAAATGAATTTAATGAAACTATAAGCTAACATGAAATGAGTGAAAATTGTTTCTCTGGAAAATTTTTTCAATTTGAGGAGCAACATGCAGACTTTAAGGAAAACACACATATTTTTCCTGTAAAATTTCTCAGTTAACAGTGTGAGGGTGACGCTTGTTTGCATTATGTACAATACAATGTCTGTCATTTTCAATGCGTGTTTAAAGAAGGTCAGAAGTTTTAAGTTTTAAGAAGGTCAGTGGTTCATTTATTTTTCTTTCAACCTCTGACAACACTTCTGATAGATACGGATGTTTCTTGGTGGGAAATAAAAGATTTCAGATGAAAATAGGTGGAAGAAGTTTTGCTAAAATATTATGGTATATACTTATGATATCGTCTGGCCAACTCCCATGGCTTTTATGGTTTCACCATGACTACAGTAGTTACTTTTCTGTACCTTTCAATATTCTGCATAAAGAATGAAGATCTTTGTTACTCTTTTAGTTGCAAAGCTACTCATTTCTACTCAGGTACAAACAGGAAGTGTAAGTCAATAATATGTTATATATTGTACCCAGTAAGTATGAAGCTCAAAATATTTTGGCTGGACAAAGGAAACATCCATTTATTAGGTCAGTGGTTCTCAGTGATGATGGAATAGCATCTCTAGAACTTAATAAATTTTCCTAAACCAATACAATATTGTAAAGTAATTAGCCTCCAATTAAAATAAATAAATTTATATTAAAAAAATTAGATAGTGCTATGGCCTTTAGAGATGAATCATAGCCCCTTTGTTAGCATGGAAGCTTATAGGGACCAGGTTATAAATGGAATTTTGGTCCAAATCTTTTTAATTAAGTGTGATAGCAATAGTCCCTCAGTTGTATCCAGTTCTTTGCCACCTATAGACTGTAGCCTGCCAGCTCCTCTGTCCTTGGATTTCTCCAGACAAGAATACTGGAGTGGGTAGCCATTCTATTCTCCAGAGGATCTTCCAGATCCAGGGATCAAGCCCAGGTCTCCCGAATTGCAAGCAGATTCTTTACAGTCTGAGTCACCAGGGAAGCCCCCTACATCGGTCTGTAAACTCACTCTGTGGTCATTTTCCTGTCCCTACATGCATGATTGGAATGGATATACGTAGCAGCTGACAGAACCTCTTGTTGGTCTTCTGACTCTTGGGTAAAGAGCTGTTAGGTAGAAAGGGTCAAGTAGAAGGAGTCTCTGAAACTCCTTCCATCCACTCTGGACCCAGTGAAGATGGTAAATTAGAAATTAGAGATCTTATACCAAGATAAGTGATAGGCTGTTGAAATAGAGAAAATAAGAAAGTATTATATTCTCAAATATTAGGTGGATCTTATTTGTAAATGTTCAGTTCAGTTCAGTTGCTTAGTCGTGTCTGACCCTTTGCCAAAATAATTCCTTAGATTAAAATATAGGTAAGATTTAGATAAAGTGTCACAGAAAGCATTCATTCTACCTGAAACCCTACCGCATATCAAAGCACACATTCTATCTCTGGAACTTAAAAAGACCTTGGAAACTATATCATTTCTTAGACAATAGGAAATAGAGGATAATTTGGAAAAACACACAGTAATACCAAGCTGGTAGAGTTGTGTTTTGGGCTTCTGGGAATGCTGTCAGAATTCCTAGCTGAAAATCAATTGGCATTACTCAAATAAATAGTTTTAATATGTAATTTTTCCATGTACATTTTATATCATAGGAATACAATTTTTTAAATATATAGGATAGGATTAAAATAACAAAATTAGCTCTTATTTTCTTTAAAGGAGTCTGAAACATTCTCTGGACACATATTCCAAAATGTGTGCTGTATATACCATGAATTGCATAAGTATTTGTTGATGAAGTTTTCTGAAATGTTGAATTCATCTTTGTTAAATTCTGAATAATTATATATAGTCTATTTTCAACTTATGTGGTAATAGCATTCCTAGAAAATTCACTATATATTATAAACATGGAAAACTAATTTTTGTTTATAGGTAAAATGGTTAGGTTCTACTGTCAAATAATTATGGACAAAACTCTTTATTTTTTGTTTTCCAAGGTGTAAAATTTGGATTGACTCTTTTTGTCATGTGGAGTTGCCTTGTGCATTCAGGTCATCTATCATCCTCTGCCTCTTTTTTTAGTTATTTTAATATGGTGCATTAGAACTCTATAATTATGGAGATAATTGTTACCTGCACATTTATCCCCATTGAGAACCACTGATCTAGTTAATTAGTGTTTTCCTTTGTTGTTTTATTTATTGTATATAAGATATTCAGTTCAGTTCAGTCACTCAGTCGTGTCCGACTCTTTGCAACCCCATGAATCGCAGCACGCCAGGCCTCCCTGTCCGTCACTAACTCCTGGAGTTCACTCAAACTCATGTCCATCGAGTCAGTGATGCCATCCAGCCATCTCATCCTCTGTTGTCCCCTTCTCCTCCTGCCCCCAATCCCTCCCAGCATCAGAGTCTTTTCTAATCAGTCAACTCTTCACATGAGGTGGCCAAAGTACTGGAGTTTCAGCTTCAGCATCATTCCTTCCAAAGAAATCCCAGGGCTGATCTCCTTCAGAATGGACTGGTTGGATTTCCTTGCAGCCCAAGGACTCTCAAGAGTCTTCTCCAACACCACAGTTCAAAAGCATCAATTCTTCGGCACTTAGCTTTATTCACAGTCCAACTCTCACATCCATACATGACCACAGGAAAAACCATAGCCTTGACTAGACGGACCTTTGTTGGCAAAGTAATGTCTCTGCTTTTGAATATGCTCTCTAGGTTGGTCATCACTTTCCTTCCAAGGAGTAAGCGTCTTTTAATTTCATGGCTGCAATCACCATCTGCAGTGATTTTGGAGCCACCCTCCAAAAAGTCTGACACTGTTTCCACTGTTTCCCCATCTATTTCCCATGAAGTGATGGGACCAGATGCCATGATCTTCGTTTTCTGAATGTTGAGCTTTAAGCCAACTTTTTCACTCTCCTCTTTCAGTTTCATCAACAGGCTTTTAGTTCCTCTTCACTTTCTGCCATAAAGTGAATATGCATATTCACTTTATGCATATCTGAGGTTATTGATATTTCTCCCGGCAATCTTGATTCCAGCTTGTGCTTCTTCCACCCCAGTGTTTCTCATGATGTACTCTGCATATAAGTTAAATAAGCAGGGTGAGATCTTAGAGCAATTTATTTCCTTCTGGAGACAAGTATATACATTCTTGATGTTATTAGATATTATGTTGGTAATTTAATCAAAATTTTTGGGTTGACCCACATTCCTGCTTTACTTTTTATCAGTAGTAAATTGAAGATAAAGTTTCTGAAAGGCATTTGGAACTATAACTACCTGAGATATATGGCACTATTAGTAAGCAGGATATTTTAAGTTTATAGTTCAGTTCATAACTGAGTACCCCCTTTCTCTTCCTTACATCTTTCCTCTTTAGTGGTCATAACTTTTTCACAGCTACTATGGTAGGATTAAGACTCTGGCTCTCAAAAGTAGGGTGAAGAAGAATCTCCTGGAAAATGGTGACTTAAGCTCTGTGATGGGATCAAAATTTTGCTTTATTATAAGCATTGCAACATTAGTAGTTCTTGCCACACTTCAAGAAATATTGCCATAGGAAAATCTTCCTGAGCAATTTTTCCTCTCTAGTTTACCTTTAGACCAGCAGTATTTAAGATTATTACCCATTTTAATCTATGTTGTTTTGATGGTGGGAGGCAGAGGATGATGTCAGTGCCTTTTCCATTTTTGGATGATCAAATTTGTGCCTTCCTCTTTAGACTAGTTTTTGGGACATAGTAAGGGTTTCTAGGCTTCCCTGGTGGCTCAGATGGTAAAGAATCTGCCTGTAATACGGGAGACCTGGGTTCGATCCCTGGGCTGGGAAGATCCCCTGAAGGAGGGCAATGGCAACCCATTCCAGTATTCTTGCCTGGAGAATCCTCACAGACAAAGGAGCCTGGTGGGCTACAGTTCCTGGGAGTTGCAGAGCCGGACATAACTGAAGCAACTAAGCACAGCACAGCACACAAGGGTTTTATAAAACAAATGTAAATTAGTGTATTTTAAGATTTTGTTTTCCCCAATTATTTCCACACCCCCCACCCCTTGCTAAATTTCTTTTTGGGAAGGGGAAAAACAGTACTTATCCCGGTAGGAAGGTCAACTTGAATATTAATATAAAATCTCCCATGTCAGGTAAATATTTGAATTGTTGAGTGTGTCTTTTTGAGTTTAAAACTCTTGGATTATTAGGAACTTTCAAATTTAAATGTTAGTTCTGCCATCAGTGTTTCTAAGCCAACACATCATCCTCCAGAACTCTATTAGATTGAATTTCATTTAGTTGTCAGTTATGAAAACTTACTGAACACAATTCTGCATTGTTTCCCATTTTCTATCAGAGTTAGGTTGGAGGTCATGCAATTGGATTTTGTCCACCACTTCAGACCCGGCCCCTTAAAAGCTCTTATGTTATACAAGCTCTCTTTCCCCATATATTGCTTCAGTGGAGATAAAGATGAGGACCTACAAGATTGTAGGACTCAGGAACAGCCCAAGTCCTGGAAAATTGCATGGAATAGCTCTTCCTCCATTCCACCCCTCTACACTGGATTGTGCCTTAAGCTACAAACCTTTTTTATAAAAGACTAGGTTTTAAGATTGTTTGTTGCAAGAGTCACACACCTTTCCACAAGTAGTTATGTTCACTTGGCAGCTTGCTTGACATCCTTAACTATTGCACTTTCATTTGAATAACCTTAAATGACCTGTTCTTTAAGTGTGACTTCTAGGTTTAGATTAGTGAAATGTCTGAGATTTAGAGTCAAATTGTTCCTTGATTCCCATTCATCTCTCAGAACCTTTGCAGGCTTCTCCATTTCTTTTATCAGAGCTTTTGTCATTGGAGGCTGGCTCTTAGGAGACTTTGCCTTGTCCTTGATCTCCAGTTTGATTATTGCATTGACATCAGACATAACAAAGATGTTATTCTTCAGTCGCTAAGTTGTGTTCGATTCTTTGCGACCCCATGGACTGCAGCACACCAGACTTCCCTGTCCTTCACTGTCTCCCCGAGTTTGCTCAAATTCATGTGCAAAGTTAAGTGGTTTTAACTCTAGAGTGTCAGAGTAGGTCTCAATACATGTAGAATTGTTGGGATTGTTAGAATAAAATGATCGTAAAATATAGTGACCAAGAGGACAGAGTAGGAAGAACCTGAACTGATTTCCTCCCATGGACACATCAAAATTACAGAAAAGCTATCTATGGCATTGACCTGAAGACTAGCAGAAAGGACATTCCTGCTATAAAATAAAGACATTAAGGAACCACAATGAGATGAGTAAGTGGGGTAGCGACACAGTATATTCAGGACCCACCACGGGGCTGGTGATCCACAAATGGCAGAAACACTACAGTCATGAAGGAGTGGTGGGTCTGAGCCTTACATTGGCCTCCTCAGCCCACTGATCCTGTACCAGAAAGACAGGCTCTCAGAATGTCTGGCTTTGAAATGCAGCAGGTCTTATAGTCATGAGAGCCAGAGAGCTATTGGAAACAGAGACGCCCCTCTTAAAGGATGTGCACAAAATCTCAAACCCTTCACTTCCAGCGCTGAGGCAGTAGTTTGAAAGGAGCCTAGGTCAGACGCATGTGCTCATTTTTGGAGAGCTTCCCAGTGAAGCAGGAAGCAGCTGGATCTCTGCCTGGGCTGGAGATACTGGTGGCAGACAGTTCTGAGACCTGGTTCTACTGTGATAGTGAAAGCACTGCCCTGGCAAGTGTCTTTTGGAATTCTCCTTTTAGCCTCTTCCCGCCAGGGCCTTACCCAGCCCTCAGTGAGCTGGCACAAGCCCCAGGCCCTGCAGGGGATGCACACAGTCGTGTGAGGTCCTGGCCTGACCACCAGTGAGCTGGTAGCAGCCTTCAACCTGCCATCCACTTTCCCTGGGCCATTCAGCCAACTATGCAGGAAGCCTACCCCACATTCTAGAGGGCCTGCAGCTACTATGTAAAGCATGGTCTCATAGCTCACCAGACCAGAGGCCACGTCTGCCTACCAGCATACCCATAGGCGTAGGCTGTGTCACACAGAGGGGTACACACAGCTCATATAGGGGTACCCCTTCACCATATAGTTCTGGTTACCAGAGGCAAGCATACTTCTGGGCCCCATAGGACAATCTCCTACAGAAGGCCACTTCTTCAAGATTGGGAAGCATAACCCACCTACCTAAGAAATAGAAATAAACTCAGAGCATTAAGCAAAATAAGAGGGAGGAATATGTCCAAATAAGGGGATGAGACACAACCTCTGAAACAGAACTAAACGAATTGGACATAAGCAATCTCCCCAGTAAAAATTTCAAAGTAATGATCATAAAGATGCTCACTAAACTTGGGAGAAGAAGGGATGAACACAGTGAGAATCTGAACAGCACCATAACTGAAATGAAAAAAACACTGAAAGGAATCAACAGTGGCTTAAATGAGATAGGGGAACAGGACCAGCCATCTGGAAGACAGAGGATGTGAAAATACCCAAGCTGAACAGAAAAATGAAAAAAAGAAAAGAAAGAAGGATAGTTTAAGAGACCTCTGAGATAGTATAAAATGTACTGACATTTTCATTATACGGATTGCAAGCGGAGAAGGGAGAGAAAGGGACAAAGAATTTATTTGAAGAAATAATGTCTGAAAACTTTACCAACCTGGGGAAGGACACAGACATCCAGGCCCAGGAAACACAGAGTCTGAAAGAAGATGAATCCAAAGAAGTCCACCTCAAAACACATTATATTTAAAATGGCAAAAATTAAAGTAAAAGAGAATTTCATAAACATCAAGTGAAAAGCAACTGATTACATACATGGAAAGTCAAGAGTATAAACTGACTTTCAGTAGAAACTTTGCAGTTCAGAAAGGAAAGGCACAGTACATTCAAAGTGATAAGAAGAAAATACCTACAGCCAAGAATATTTTACCAGGTAAAGTTAGTCACATTTGAAGGGGTAGATGAAGAGGTCACTGACAAGCCAAAGCTGAAAGAGTTCAGCACCATAAAACTGGTCTTAAGGGCCAGACGTGTTAACAGGACTTCTCTAAGTGGAAAAGAAGAGACCACGTAGAAATGTGAAAATTATAAAGAGGAACATCCCATTGGTAAAGTCAAACATACAATAAAAAGTCATAGACCAGCTACTTTTGAAGCTAGTAGTCAGGTTAAAATACAAACATAGTAAAATCTTCCGTATTCACAATATGTAGTTAAGGGATATACAGAACAAAAAGATAATATGACATTAAAAACATTAAATTTGGGGGCAATGAATTAAAAGAAGTTTGAAATTGTATCAAATATCTTTTCCACCTACAGTGGTATGAGACTAGGAATTAACTACAAGTGGCCTGTGAACAACATGTGTTTCAGCTGGATGGGTCCTCTTAAACATGGAATTTTTTCAATTATATATTGGAAAAATGTATGAGTATTTGGGACAATTTGGAAAAAAATCACAGACAAACCCTGTAATCTAGAAGCACTGAAAAACTTAAGAAAAATGTCATGGACGTATAAAGTATATGTTGATACTAATTTATCATTTACTACCATAAAATAAAAGTTTATTATTAAAATTTATTATGTGCTGAGTTGCTTCAGGGAGAAGGCAATGGCACCCCACTCCAGTACTCTTGCCTGGAAAATCCCATGGATGGAGGAGTCTGGTAGGCTGCAGTCCATGGGGTCGCTAAGAGTTAGACATGACTGAGCGTTTCACTTTTCACTTTCATGCATTGGAGAAGGAAATGACAACCCACTCCAGTGTTCTTGCCTGGAGAATCCCAGGGATGGGGGAGCCTGGTGGGCTGCCGTCTATGGGGTCACACAGGGTTGGACACGACTGAAGCGACTTAGCAGGCAGGCAGAAGCTGAATGACAGAATCATGGACTAAGATTAGTTTTCATGACAGGACTGAAGCGACTTAGCAGCAGCAGCAGCAGCGAGTTGCTTCAGTTGTGTCCGACTCTTTGTGACCCAATGGACTGTAGCCTGCCAGGCTCCTCTGTCCATGGGATTCTCCAGGCAAGAATACTGGAGTGGTTTGACATGCCCTCCTCCAGGGGATCTTCCTGACCCGGGGTTTGAGCTGGCCTCTCTTATGTCTCCTGAATTGGCAGGCGCTTCTTTACCACTTGCTGTACCTGGGAAGCCTTTAAAAATTTATTATAAAAAGGAAAAATTAGTGAAAAGTTATGCATATACTTATAAGACCTTACAAGGCCCCATTTGCGGTTGGAATTAATGTAAATAAATGTAAAGATGCAGTATTAAATTATAACTGCATGAAATTAACAATAATACATAGTTTACTACTGTCATAATCTTGTAGCCATTGTGTTGCTGTTGCGGTGAGCTCAAGTGCTGTGAGTATCCACTTAAAAAGCCTTGTGATGCTAATCATATCTTCATGAGCAGTTCTTCTCTCCAGTAAATTATACATCACAGTAAAAAGCGATCTTGCATGGTTCTTGTGTATTTTTCATCGTGTTTAGTGCAGTGTTGTAAACCTTGAAACCAGGGGACCCATATGAAGTGCCACCTGTGATACTGGAAGTGCTCCTGAGAAGCAAAGTCATGACACTATAGGAAAAAGTTTAATTGCTTGATATGTCCTATAGATTGAAGTCTGTAGCTGCGGTTACCTGCCATTTCAAGATAAATGAGTCCAGCATCAGGACCATTGTAAAAAATAAAAGAATAGGAAATTTGTGAAGCTGTCACTTCTGCTACCCCAGAAGGTGCTCAACCCTTGTACTTATTGCGTAAAAGCTTTAATCTAACATTGAAAATGCCGTTTAAGTTTTTTTTTTTTTTTACGATTTCTTTAAGAAATGTACACCTATAGCCGCCTCTTATTCAAGGATAAGTGAAGTCATTATATGTCAACTTACAGCAAAAGGAAGGTGAAGGGTCTACAGCTGGAGAATTTAATGCCAGCAAAGAATAGTTTGATAATTGTAAAAAGAGGTTTGGCTTAAAGATGTCAAGATGACAGGAGAAGCAGCTTCTGCCGACTGAGAGAGAGCAAATGACTTCCCAGATGCCATTAAGAAACTCATTGATGAGAAAGGATATCTGCTTGAGCAGATTTTTAATGCAGATGAAAATGCTCTAGTCTTAAAAAAAATGCCATAAATATGGACTGCTATGAGTAAGGAAGAGAAGCACACACCAGGATTAAATCAGGAAGGGATAGGCTAACTCTACTATTTTGTATAAATGAAATCGGGTTTATGATCAGGACTGCCATTATCTATAAAGCTGCTAATCAAGGAATCTAGAAAGGAAAAGATTGTCTTTGGTTGTACAAAAAGGCCTGGACAAGGAAAAAATATATATATATATATATTTTTTTTTTTTTTTTAATTGGTCTCATTGATGCTTTGTTCCTAAAGTCAGGAAGTACCCTGCCCATAGTGAAGTCGCTCAGTCGTGTCCTACTCTTTGCGGCCCGATGGACTGTAGCCTACCACGTTCCTCTGCTCATGGGATTTTCCAGGCAAGAGTACTGGAGTGGGTTGCCGTTTCCTTCTCCAGGGGATCTTCCCGACCCAGGGATCGAACCCAGGTCTCCTGCATTGTAGGCAGACGCTTTACCGTCTGAGCCGCCAGGGAAGTCTGCCTATAAGGAATTGACTTTTAAAGTTGTTTTTGATATTGGGCTATGCCCCCTGGCCACCCACATCTTGACTTCCATACTGAAGGCATCCAAATGCTCTACTTGCCCTCTCCCACAATGTCTCTAATTCAGCCGCTAGATCAGGGCCTCATAAGAACCTTTAAGGCTCATTATACACAGGACTCAATGAAAAGGATTGTCGATGCTATGGAAGGGAACTCTAATAAGGTGAACATCCTGAAAGTCTAGAAGTATTTCACCTTGGAAGAAGCCATTGTGTTATAGAAAGAACTGTGAAAACTGTGGGGCCTGAAAGAATAAATAACTGCATCCATGTAACTATAATTTGATATTTTCAATGCCATAGAGTATTTGATTATATTGATATGATTATACCACACTTCATTTAATCATTCTTCTATTTTTCTATTGAATATTATAGTTTTCTTTTTTTTAAACATTAAAATTGGTGGGCTTAGAGGATTCTCATGTGTCTCTTGATTCACAAGTACAGACATTTTTGATAGTCTTTGTTGGGCACCCATTTTTTCAATTTTAGAGGATTAGCTCTTATAAAATTGCTATCTGAAATTATATGCTTTCCAGGGCTGTATGAATTTACTTAATGCTCTGCACTCTTGACTACTTGGTGTTATAAGACATTTTAAATTTAAGGATTCTGATGAATGTATAATTGATAGGTTGCAATTTGAATTTGCATTTTCTTAAGAACTGAAGTGCTTCTTTAGTTCTCTAAGATTTAGTATGCTTAATATTTAAAAAATTTTATGTGTTTAATCATCAGTTGAAGTTCTCTTTTCTGAAATAGTGCTCTTTCAAATTTCTTGCGATTTTTTTTCCCTATTCTGTTCTCCTTTGCTTAATTTTTTGTAGTGTTTTATATATTCCGGATGCTTATCTTCTATTGATGATATATGTGGTAAATGCCACGGTGTGGTTTAGGTTTTCACACTGTTTTGTATGTCATTGGTGAAGAGAAGTTCTTAATTTTAATATAATCCAATACATCAATCCTTTCCATATGGTTAGTGCTTTTGGGGGATTCTGTCTGCAATTTCCTCATCTTTCCCTGTATTCAGTTCAGTTCAGTCACTCAGTCGTGTCCGACTCTTTGCGACCCCATGAATCGCAGCACGCCAGGCCTCCCTGTCCATCACCAACTCCCGGAGTTCACTCAGACTCACGTCCATCGAGTCAGTGATGCCATCCAGCCATCTCATCCTCTGTCATCCCCTTCTCCTCCTGCCCCCAATCCCTCCCAGCATCAGAGTCTTTTCCAATGAGTCAACTCTTCGCATGAGGTAGCCAAAGTACTGGAGTTTCAGCTTCAGCGTCATTCCTTCCAAAGAACACCCAGAACTGATCTCCTTCAGAATGGACTGGTTGGATCTCCTTGCAGTCCAAGGAACTCTCAAGAGTCTTCTCCAACACCACAGTTCAAAACCATCAATTCTTCGGCGCTCAGCTTTCTTCACAGTCCAACTCTCGCATCCATACGTGACCACATGAAAAACCATAGCCTTGACTAGATGGACCTTTGTTGTCAAAGTAATGTCTCTAATTTTGAATATGCTATCTAGGTTGGTCATAACTTTCCTTCCAAGGAGTAAGCATCTTTTAATTTCATGGCTGCAGTCACCATCTGCAATGATTTTGGAGCCCCAGAAAATAAAGTCTGACACTGTTTCCACTGTTTTCCCATCTATTTCCCATGAAGTGATGGGACCAGATGCCATGATCTTCGTTTTCTGAATGTTGAGTTTTAAGCCAACTTTTTTGCTCTGCTCTTTCACTTTCATCAACAAGGTGACCAGATGGTTTTAGATTTTTCTTTGTCGAAAGGTTTTAATTACATCTTTAAAATAAGATATAAACTATTGAATTTATTTAAGAGTAATAAGCTATTCAGATTTTTAATTTCTTCCTAGGTCTCTTTTACTCTTTGACTTTAAGTTTTTTCTTTATTTTACCAATTTTACAGTAATTGCTGAAGTTATTATTTTTCATTTGCCATGTTGGGCATTTCAGAAATTTCCAACATTCTTCAAATGTGGCTTCTTCTCCATTCTCTCTGTCTTCTGCTTTCTGAGCCAGTAACACCATAGCTTTTATTTCTTTTTCATATTTTTCCACTCTCTCCTGACCTATTTTTCAGTTTACTGGTTTTTTTTTTTTCTCCACTGTGTATAGTTTGCTGTTAATCTCATCCATCCAGTTCTTAATTTTGGTTATCGTATTTTCATTTGCTTGTTTTTATTTTCTAGTTTTTCAGACTGAATTCTAATTCTTCATCTATTATAGTTTCTAGTTGCCTTTTATAGTTTCCAAAATTTAGACAGAGTTTTATTCTTGCCTGTTGTCTTCCCCAATTTAATAATTATTTTAAAGCCAGTGGCTTTTTCTAGGTAATATCTAAATTCCCACAGCTCTGTTTCCATTATCCTTAGTTTCTGCTGGTTCCTGTTCTTGTTTTCTTGTCTATTCCTGTCTGTGCCTGGTTATTTTTTATTGATGCCATATTGGCAAAATATGTTTGTAGAACATTTGAGACCATTGCTTAAATCATAAGAGAATTTAATTCTCCTATGTGCCTGAAAATAGTAGTATCTTCATGATTTTCTGGGATAAGGTTGGGTCAAAGTAGATTTGGGCTTCATAGGTGGCACTAAGGTCAAGAATTCTCCTGTCAATACAGGAGACATAATAGACGCAAGTTTGAACCCTGTGTTGGGAACATCCCCTGGAGGAGGTAATGGCAACCCACTCCAGTATTCTTGCCTGGAGAATCCCATGGACAAAGGAGCCTGGCAGACTACCGTCCATAGGGTCACAAAGAGTTGGAAAAGATGAAGCGATTTAGCATGCAAAGTAGATTTGCAGTCTCTGAAAGGCCTTTTAATGCCTTTAGTCCTAAAATTACACTTTGAGTTAAGCTTATCAGTCTTTGGTGTGCCTGGACTCAAGTCCTTTTCTGTGATATGCTGTTCCCATTCATAATTGGAAACATAGGGACCCCTGAAATGGTTCAGCATCCTGGGATTCTATCCTTCTCTGCATCTTGGCCTGGTAATTTTTCACCCCTTTGCTCTCCAATATTTTTAAGTATTAGAAAAAAAAAAAAACTACTCTTTTTAGTAGTTTTTAATTACCTGGCTAGTTCTATTCATTATTACTGGGCTCTCCAAGTCCGTAAATAGCATTACAGTTTTAAACCTGTACCTTTCCTACTATTTCAGAATTTACCATACATTCATGTCTGAATTTTTACTGTTTGTTTATGATACATTGTCTTAGAAGTATGATATCAATATTGATACTGTGATATTACTTAATATAATTTTTTGTTTATATGATTTTTATGAGTCCCTTTAGAGGAAAAGCAAAACAAAAGCAAGTGTGTCTTACTTTGTGTATAACTTTCATAATTTTTACAAAAACATGAATTTATTTATCAGATTCTCAATTGTTTTAAATATTATGTTTTGATATTTCAAATTATAGCAATTAGATTTAACCCTTCTTTAGCTTCTGAGTAGAAAAATTGTATCTTACAGTAAGATATATATATATAGATATATATAAGTAGGAACAAAATGAAAGGTGATATTTTAACACTTAGAAATGGGGGATTATTTTATATTTTGTTTTTTCAAAATGATATTTATGATTTAATATGATCACATAAATAAATGGTAACCATTATTTAGGTGCCATGTAATGATTATATTTACCCTTTCAAAGTCCCTAATGAATATTTCAGCCTAAGCCTGTTTTATAAAAAGGTCTCGCTGTTTGCTTAGTGGGAATAGAGGATGATTATCTCTTTGCTTAGACCCAGAAATACTTTGAAGTTATGTTTTTAATTAAGCCAGGCAGAAGACTTCTGAAGGCTTTTAATGTTTGTTTCTAATCTTTATACAGAAAGATTCTGAGTTTTAAAAACAGTACTTAGCTTACATAACTGAATTATTATTGTAATCTATATAGTACCATACTAATTGGTTTGAAGAATTATTTATGCATATACTTTTCCGTTCATATTCTCTTTACCCCTTATAATACGAGTTTGACCTCAGTCAAATACTTTTAGCTTCTCAAATTATTTATTATGTGAATTAGATTGTACATACTCATATCTCAAATAATTGTATCAAAATATCTTATCATAAAAACTTTGTGTATAACAAAAATATTATTGTAGACAGATCCTTAGGTGACTACCAATAATTTTTGCCTTCTGGTCTTCACACACTATTGTATAATCCCTTTTCCTTGAGTATGGGGAGGACATGTGACTTACTTCTAAACCAGAAAATTTAGCAAAGATGATGGATAGCACTTCTATAATTATGTTTAGTGTTTTGTGTGTGTGCGTGGTGTGAGGATTGACTCTAATCTTACATTTTTTTCCAAATGGTTATCCAGTTGTCTCAAGTACTATGTAAGAGAATACTGTCTTTTTACCCCAGACATTTAAAGCACTGCTTTTATCATATACTAGAATTTTAGAAAATAGTAGCTGTACCTGTTTCTGGAATTTCTGTTCTGTACCATTTATCTTTCTATTGATGTACAAATACCATATTGTTTTAATTATATACATGTTGAGTATATTTTATTTTTTTTCTTTCATTTGTTTTCTTTGTACGTTCTTTTTTTTAATTTTATTTTTTAACTTTACAATATTGTATTGGTTTTGCCATATATCAACATGAATCCGCCACAGGTATACACGTGTTCCCCATCCTGAATCCTCCTCCCTCCTCCCTCCCCATACCATCCCTCTGGGTCGTCCCAGTGCACCAGCCCCAAGCATCCAGTATCGTGCATCGAACCTGGACTGGCAACTCGTTTCATACATGATATTATACATGTTTCAATGCCATTCTCCCAAATCATCCCACCCTCTCCCTCTCCCACAGAGATGTCTTTTCAGTCTAGGTTCCCTCAAAGCCCTTCCTTTCATTGTTGCTTCTAGCTATTCTTGTATGTTTATTCCTGCATGTAAACATTAAAATCAGCTTTTCTAGCTCCTTTAAAGCTCATTAGAATTTTTCTTAGATCAAATTAACCATTATCTTTGAAATTAACTTCCAATTTGATGATCTTGAGATAGCCTAATGAAAAACAAGGCACGTCTTTCAGTTTATTTATATCTACTTTTGTGTTTTTCCAGCTGAATTTTATGTCTGAAATTTCATTATGTTTCCTTTGCAACTATTTATTTCCTCAGTTGTTTGTAAACACTGGTGAGTTTTGAAATGAAATCTGAAATTAAAATGCCAAAAACTGGTGTTTAAACTCAGCTCATATTTTGAAAGTATTTTTAATCATTCAAAAATTTTCAATAATGATTGATATAAAATCTTTTAGACAATGTTGTTTCTAATTTACTTTTTTGAGTTTGAAAATGTAAAGAGAATGTCATTTTTATATTGGATACCTTCAAGAACTCTGTAAAGCCTTTGAGTTTTATTCTTATCAAGGTCATGTTAATTTCTTATTTCTCTTAAAATTCTAAGTTTGAGTAATGAAAGTCAGCAGAAGTTATTTCCTAAACAGAAGCATATAATTTCATCCTTCTGAGAGAATTTGTGGTTTAGAGAAAATAAAATATTAAGTATTCCTTGTCAAAATTATGTTGAAGGTATACATGTTATAAGTATATTGATTATTTGAAAAAATGAATTATTAATAAAAAGAATGAAAACTTCATAACTTCCATATTGGAAAATAGGTTTGGGTTGGAGCTTTTAAAGTTAACTCATTGATCAATTGAAAAGTATTTGAAATCCCTTGTTGTTTGTCATGCTAAATTGCTATGGGAACTTGAAAGTTCTCTACTCAATATTTAGGCAATAAGATATGCAAGGAATATGCATAAGAATGCAGGGAGTATTATGTTGAATGTTTTCCTATTTTGAAAATGCTACCCAATGGACTGTGGCCCGCCAGGCTCCTCTGTCCATGGGATTCTCCTGGCAAGAATACTGGAGTGGGTTGCCATGCCCTTCTCCAGGGGATCTTCCCAACTCAGGGATCAGACCCTGGTCCTCGTGCATTGCAGGCAAATTCTTTACCATCTGAGCCACCAGGGAAGTGCAGTATTGAGTTATCCATTTGCAACAAGTCAAGTTTACTTTTTGTGAGAGAAAAGGAATTATAGCAGTATTGTAAATCAGTCCTTTAGCATACGTATATATTTGGTATAAAGTGGTAGGATTTAAGGAGCTAAGTCTAAAGGAAGGAACAATAATATAGGAATAGTATGGATTCTGAAGTTCTTAACCCAGCTGTAATGGCATTCATCATTTTCTAAAGCTGCTGCTGCTGCTGCTAAGTCTCTACAGTCGTGTCCGACTCTGTGCGACCCCATAGACGGCAGCCCACCAGGCTTCCCCGTCCCTGGGATTCTCCAGGCAAGAACACTGCAGTGGGTTGCCATTTCATTCTCCAGTGCATGAAAGTGAAAAATGAAAGTGAAGTCGTTCAGTCATATCCGACTCTTAGCGACCCCATGGACTGCAGCCTACCAGGCTCCTCCGTCCATGGGATTTTCCAGGCAAGAGTACTGGAGTGGGGTGCCATTGCCTTCTCCGTTTCTAAAGCTAGAAAACTACTATATATCACACATTTAAAAAGTACCTTTTGGAGAAGTCACCTATACCCTGAAGAAAACCTATACGCCAGAGTTTCTTTTTTCCAGAGAATAGTTAGTGGTATAAAGGGCTATATAATAATTTTGTAGTTAATGTAGAAAAATATTTACTCTTCACTTCATTTTTTTTCATGGATACAAAATATTAGCATGACTGAAAAATGCATTCAGAATGTACTGATTATTTACTTTATTATTCTCAACTGTTTGGACCTTCGTTGATTAAAACATATATGTATTCCTTGGTTCTAATTGACTCTACTAAAACTAAAGATGTTTTTGGAAGAACCTTCTTGCTTTTTAAAATTCTACATATAATTTAATATTGAGGCACTTTATTCAGTTACCTATGTGTATATATTTTATAATAATTAATTTAGAGGACATTCCAAGAAGTAGTAGTATGCAAAACCAAGCTATCTCTCTTTTAGGCATTAATTGTCATTTTAACTGACTTCTGGAAACAAGGATTGGAAAAAGTACAAACTTCAGAAATTTTCAAAATACTTACGATTTTCTCCTACTGTTGTAGTTAACTATATTTTTGAAGAATTTAACTTAGAATTCTTGAGCCTGAATGCTCACGTGTTCTTCCATTTCATTATAATCTGCTTACAAGATTTCAAAGTTTGAACTCCTGAATTTAATCTTGAATGATTTAAAGAAAGCTTTTCTCCATGATACAATTGAGGATGTATTTTAAAAATACAGATGAATTGGTTTAAAAACTGGGGAAAATATATTAATTTTGATTACCAGAAGTAAGAAAATAATATGATTTATGAATTCCCGCACTTTTCCATACCTAACAAAATGTCTTTAAATCTTTATCCAGACTTGAAAATTCTTCCTCGTGTTGTTTTTTTTTTTTTTTTTTTACTTTACAATATTGTATTGGTTTTGCCATACATCAACATGCATCCGCCACGGATGTACACGTGTTCCCCATCCTGAACCCCCCTCCCACCTCCCTCCCCATACCATCCCTCTTCGTCATCCCAGTACACCAGCCCCAAGCTTCCTGTATCCTGCATTGAACCTGGACTGTTGTGTTTGTTAAGGAAGAATACATATCCCCTAATTCATAATTTTATCTCATCCTCTATATTCCTTTTGTGTTTTTTTTTCCACTTATTCTCTCACTCATGTCTGTATATAGGCTTTCTACATTAATTCTTTTGAAGATTTGCTTTTAAAACTTTAATTAATAGTATAGCTTTTAATATGTTTTAATGTAGAGTTTAATTACTTGTTTGCTTGAAGGAAAAACATGAAGCTTTTGAATTTTGTTGTTTAATAGTAAATGAGTTTTTTATGTTTCTACAGATGTGACTCTGAAAATCGCTATGTTGGTAATCCACTTAGAGGAACATGTTATTGTAAGTATTTGTGTTTTTTATTTTAGATAATATATGTTTTATTAGTTTCAGGTGATTTTAAGGTAATAAAATTCATTTTTAATAACTAATGTCATTAATAGTTTATCATTTCTATTTTTGAATCTTATAGCTCCATATATTTTGCTAGGGAAGTAGTGTCTCTTTGCTATATTCTCTAATTATATTAATATTTGGTGCATTTTTTTCCACTCTGAGGAGTAAAACAGCAGATCTTATTTTGAACATGCAACAAAAAACAAAACTTGAGTAACTCAGCTGGATTTTAATGTAATCTTTTTTCATTATGCTGAAATTTTGAACAAATAGAATTCTGTGGTAGATTTTTCTGGGAGGCAATTTTGGTTTTACTAAAAAGCAGTACTGATTTTGTACTGAAAGATCCTGTTATTGGGTAGTGATCATATGGCAGATATATTTTTAACTTTCAAGAAACAAGCAAACAATTTCTCAAATGGTTGTACTACTTTCCATTTCCACCAGCAGTGTATGAGAATTTCAGTTCTTCAGAATCTCTCAGCCCTTCGTATAGTCTTTTACATTTTAGCCATTTTAAGTGTGGTTTTTCTTTTCTGACTTCATTTTGTGTAACTATGGTAATAACTTTCAAAGATGAATTTGACAAGATTGTGTTTTAAAACAAGAATAGTTAAACAGTATGAAGTGAACTTCAAAGATGAACTAAATTCAACTGAGGTCTCTGGATCTGGTGGTTTTTTAATTGGTAGATTCTTTGTTGTTGTTCGTCGTCTTTTCCCACATACATAAATGTGGGCTTTTGGGTTTATTCATTGTTTCCACTGATTTTGTTTTCTAGTTCATCTGTTTTAGGTTTTGTCCTTAGCGATGTCCTTCTCTTTTATAGTTTGTAATGGTTGTTTTTGCCTCCATTTGATTTATATTTGCTTTTTAATATTACTCTGTATAGTTTGTGGTTCAATTTTAACTTCTTTTTGAATTTTTAAAGAATTTTCTTAATTTCAATTAAGTAAATCTTACTAAAACCCATTTTAATTATTTTTTATAATTTTATTGAGAATGTAGCGTAAAAATCCCCAAACTCAGTAAGATATTTTTATAGTCTATGGGACATTTGACAGTGTTTGTAGAGGTTTTTATGTATCACAACTAGGCATGGGGTGTGGAGCCTGTGGATTTCTAGTGGGTAGAGGTTGCTATTGATACATGTCCTACAACACACGAGAGCTCCTTAGAACCAAGAATCATCTGACTCAAATTTCAGCACCATGAGGGTTGAGAAACCCTGATTTAGAGGTTTAATCAGATTCAGATATGATTTTGGAGGGAATACTTTCACAGGTGGTTTTGTGTTCTTCATGTAACTGAAGCACATAATGCCCGCAAGTCTCCTTTTGTTCTTAGCAGACACTGATGCTCAGTGTTAGATTGCAATTGATTTAGGGGTTATAAACTGGTATTCTTACTCCTTTATTTCTTGATTGGAAAACTTTTGTGAAAACAAATTTCCTTGAGCGAGGCATTTGCTTACTTATTGCTACAGGCACATAGGAAAGGCATGATAAATTTTTAATATATTTTTAAAAAATATATCAGTTTTCAAAATAAAGAATACTTGGCCTAATAAGGTTACAACTCGGTTTGCTGTGTTTGTGTCATAAACTTATGGACACATGCGTATTTAATATGTTTCAGTCCACTTGCAATTATTGTCTTTACTGATGTTCACATTGTCTATTTTCTGTTTGTTTTAATTTATCTTCATTCTCTATATTTTCCACATGAATTTTATTTACTTCTCTCAAACATCCTGGATTTTATGGGGACATATTTTTGTCTGACTTTTTAAAATTAGAAATTCCTGTTTTATTCTTCTTACATTTTAGTGTTTATTATATCCCCAAAGAGTAATGTAGTTACAATTATGGACACAAATAAATTACATTCCATTTTTTAGAAATAATGAATACGCTAATATTTAAGCCTTCTATATTTAGGACTAAGATGATTTTTCTTTAGATCAGTATTATCCAAATTAACCTAGTGTAAGCCATATGTAGAATTAAAATTTTTCTACTAGCTATATGTCAAATATTAAACAGGTGAAGTTAATATTGATAATATATTCTATTTAATTCAAAATATCTAAAACATATCATAGTATAAAAAATCATCAATGGCCTATTTTTATTTTTTCCAAGTGTTTGAATACAGCTTGTATACTATACCAATGGCAATCTCAATTCATATTAGTCACATTTTAATTACTCAAGACACGTGTGACTTAGTGACTACCATATTGGAAGCTCATCTATTATATAGGACTCCTTGTCTCTTTTAAAATGTTATAGGAATAGTCATAAAGCACTAGATGGCAGTCTTGTCACTTGTTATGAGACCTTAAAAGCGTAATAACATTTTAAAAGAAATGGTGTTTTTTAAAAAAGAGAAAAAAGGTCCGTGGTTCTTGTAATAATGTTAATGGAAACTATCCTGATTTTAAAGACTGGAGTGAAATTTAAAATGCAGGTCCACACTGTAACTTGCAGCAATTGACCGCGATGTGGTGTTAATTTAATTGAAACTAATACTACAGCGCTTGTGTCCTATAGAGAGTCTTAGTAGTTTTTTAAAATTCAGTTTAAACCCCCAAATCAAATGTATTTGATAGCTATCATGTATCACATGGAAAAAAAGTTTCTGTCAATGATATCAAGTTTGACCCCTGTAAACATTGAAGGACTTAATTATTCTAGGCAAATATGAAAAGTAGTAGCTACAAACTAGTATAATTTCTTTTTTTTAATGCATTTTGAAAAATTATAATAGCAATTATAGTGAAGAAAACATAAACACAAGATGGAAGACTGGACTATGAAGATGTTATAGAGGATATATTTTCATGAGTAGAATCAGAGTACGAAAAGCCACTTACTGAAATCATCTACTTTATGCTTCTACTATATGTAATGTTCAAACTGCTGATTGTATTTCAGTATATTTCCAAGTAATCTAATATATTTTTGTCACCTTTTTCTCTGAAAAAATAGCTGTTTTGCTTTGATTTTCTCCCATTGCTTTTTAGAGTTCAGTGTGCAATTTTGTGATGAAAATAATACACTTCCCTCTTTTAAGAGTAAGAATTTTACTTACTACTTTTATATTCCATTCTCACCTCTACCACTGATCACATCTTGCATTCATTCATATTACTAAAAATTAAAATATTTATCCATTTATCTCCCTGTAAAACCTCTCATTGATTTATTTAATTGATGTTTATGTCTTGACTGAAAGACATTATTTATAAATGTATTATTTACTGGATTTGATTTTTACTTTTGTTTTATAAATGAGAGATAATATTTCTAGTGTGTGTTTTGTTGTTTCTAGTGTGTGTTATAGCTATAAATTAACAAATATCAGCCTCAATTTAATTACTTAAAATTCTATGTCATGTAAAATAGTGAAAACAATTAAAACTTGAATTAACCTTATGTTTAGTATAACTATTCTGTGTTTTGTTTTAAAACAGAGTAAAAAATTTCTCCTCTTTTAAATGAACTATATTGTACTTTAATGGTTTATGTGACTTTTTAAATGATAAAAATAAATAGCAATTTAAATCTTCCTAGTACATCTGCAAATACAGCAGAAGTGACCTTGATTGACACAAAGAATCTAAGTTTTTATATTTCACAAATTGAAGAATGATGAATTGAAGATTGATTTGGCAAAACATAAATGAGCCACATGGTTGACATTTTAATCTTATTCTTTGATTCATGTGTTTTTATTAAATTTCCTGAAGCTTATACGCCAGTGTTTTTAAATATGTATCTTAGAATTATTGAAGATCTTAGCATATTCCAAAATGAAGGACGACACAGCACAATTATGAGAAAGTGAAAAAAGCTGAGAGAAAAAAGTTGCTATTAACTTAGAAAAGAGATGAAAATTTATTTGATTGTATATTTATAAAGCGGAGAAGGCAATGGCACCCGACTCCAGTACTCTTGCCTGGAAAATCCCATGGACAGAGGAGCCTGGTGGGCTGCAGTCCATGGAGTCGCTAAGAGTTGGACACGACTGAGCGACTTCACTTTCTCTTTTCACTTTCATGCATTGGAGAAGGAAATGGCAACCCACTGCAGTGTTCTTGCCTGGAGAATCCCAGGGACGGGGAAGCCTGGTGGGCTGCCGTCTATGGGGTCACACAGAGTCGGACACGACTGAAGTGACTTAGCATAGGATAGCTTATTTATAAAGACATGTTGTTCTGGTTATGTAAAGAAACATTGTAAAAATAGTTAAATAAAAAAAGAAGTTTAAGGAGGGGAGCAAAAATGCCTGAAAACCTCCCCCCAGGGCTCCCAAGTGGAGCTGTGCTGTGTGTGTCCTCTGTAAAGGTGCCCAATGCGAGGGAGCAACAGCTGTTGGCCTGTACTTACTTTTCTTGCGAAGCCATGAAATGTGATGCGGGGCTTTATAAGTCTTGAGCAATGGTTGATAGCTCCTTATTTGTATGAAGATGCTGAATGTGCTTTTCTGATGCTGAATGCATGCTTTTCTAAATAAATTATGTCCTGAGAATGGTTTCACATAAAAAAGGTAATAGCATGTCTCATATTCCTATTGTGAACGACTATTTTTCACAGATATATAGTTCATTATTTTGGATCATTTATTAAATAAAACTGGAAAACCATCTGATTTTAAAATAACGATAAACTAGTTAAACTTTATTGAGCACTTACTGTGCCAGGTTATTCTAAGCTTTGTCCATTTATTAGCTTATTAAATCCTTATGAGAAGGGTATGCTTATTATCACCTTTTTTTTTTTTTTTTTTTTCCTCTTGTGGAAACATAGGCAGAGAAAAGTTGATTCATTTATATAAGATCACAGGGTGAGGAAATGTCAAATCCAGTTTTAATCCAGGCAGCCTGGGTCTGTAGCCACTTCTGGGTCTATATCACCCACTCTCAACTACAGGTGATAAAACTATTTCTACTAAAATTCATGATATATTTAACCTGAGTTGTTTTTATATAAATATATGTGTATATATATAAATAAAATTAAAATGGTAATTCTTTACCATTTTAATGGTAATTAAATTGGTAATTCTTTACCATTTTCATGGTGAAGAAAATGAAAACAGGACCTAAATAATTAAAAAAAATTAAACTGTTTTCTCAAATGATGTCTTCATATGAAAATAGGCTTACCAAAATGGATGTATAAATTTTATATAGTTTTAATTAGAATTCATTCAGTTTAATTTTTTGAAATATATGCATTGGAGTAAATTATCATAAAATTTATTTTAAATGATATACTTTTAGAATATTCAGTAAAATTATAAAAAGGAAAAATAGTGAGAAATTCCCACCTGGTAGATACCTAGACATATGGTAACTCTAATCGTACTGGTTCCTATTTGGTAGAGGAATCAAATTAATAAGACAGAGTTCAGAATTAGATTCCTGAACATTTGGAAATTTCTATGGCAGTCAATTTATTTTTATAGACGTTCTTAATGACTTAATCTGCTTGTTCTAAGATATCCCAGACTTTACCTTAGATCATGGCTTTTGGATTTACTATTTTTCTGTCTCAAATACTCCATCTCTATTACTTTACTCTTACCTAAAATAGACTTGTTTGGGATCATGACAACTTTTTTTTTCCATCCTAACACTTACACTAAAATGAAGTTGTATCTCACTTATTTGTTTACTTGAATGTGGGTTTTCTTTACTCACTAGAAAGAAAATCTGTTAGCCCAGGACTTTCTCTTGTTGGAACCATACTTATAACAGAAGAGCCTGTGGCTCCTAGGAAAGCTTTCAGTAAATATACTAGGAGTACACATGGAAGCTATTAATAAATAGATGAATACACATATTTGTTGCTGTGTGGGCAAGTTTTTTAACTGATGGGGTGTTTGACCAAAAGTTTTGGAAATCATGTTATAGGTTATCAAGTAAAAGTTGCTTTACATTATTTTTTAAATTAATTTATGTAAAGGGGTACAGTTCATCATTGAAAAGCTTTAAGCACCAGCCATTCATTTAAATAAAAATGAGTTTCAATCTTTGTTTTTCTAGTTAACCTATGGAACATTTGCAGCCAATACAGTTTGAGCAGTTTTCCATGTATCACTGCAGAAAGCTTAGCTACTTGGAGATAGTATGAAGCAAAGGGAGGTGGCTTTTGAAGAGATCATGGTATATTATATGAAAACTTGCAAATTAGAATCACTGACATGTAGACATTGGTGATCATGGTTCATCTTCTGTTATTCATTGAGAAAAAAGTAAGACTCAGTGGGTTGAAGTATGTATCTTAGGCCTCACAATGAGTCAGAGTGTGGATAATAGCAAGGGTTCTGTATTTTTTTCTGTGATACTGTACCTAGAAAGTGTTCAGTTTTTAAAGTTTCTAAACAACAGATTTTGCCTTGGCAATTATTCTAAATGTTTCAAGCTTAGTATAAATTCTTAATAATTGTAAGTATGGATAGTACTGTTCAGGATGCAAGGAAATGTTAGTATTTATTGAGTATTTATTATGTGCAAAGCAATTTATTATTATTTCATTTAATATGCACAAGGATGACATCTTTTTTCTCCTTAATTTTTACTTACTCAAGAGTTACACTAATAGAGCTTGGAGAGACTGTCAGTTATTGGAATTAACTCGCTTTTCTTTATTCATTCAATGTATATTTATTGACTAACTACTCTGGGGATTGACTAACTACTTGTGTTCTGCTCCACTGAAGCTGATAAAGCAGTAGGAAAGATATATATTAAACTTGTCGTACAATTACCTAGATATGATGATCATAAGACCCCTGAATAAGAATTATAGATGCTTTGGGAATAGATTACAAGAGAGCCTGACCTAATTCGTGGACCAAGGGGTAGAAGTGGGTGAAGCAAGAGAACGAGGAAGCGATGACGTGAAAGCCGACTTGGTAGTGGACCGGTGATGGTGTGACGATGGGAAGAAGTAGAATCAGTGGCGGCAGCATCCACAAAGGCCAGTGGTTGGAAAGATCATGGCGCATGAGATGCTCCCATGTTAACACAGAGAATTAGGAGAAGGAATCAAGGGATGAGGTATGTGAGATATGCAGGATCAGATCATGCAGTGCTTTATAGAGCATGCAAGCTTAATAGAGCATTTGGTCTTCATCTTAAGAAAAATGAGAAGCCATTGAAGGATATTAAGAGGAGAGTAAAATGTTAAAATTTAATTTTAATATAATCAGGCTGCTTGCAGTGTGTCAAACAGCTTGGTGAGGGCGATAGAGCATGAGAGCTCATTTTAGCTCATTTTCTGAGGCATTGTTCCCATAGTTACTTTTTAATTATGGCTGTGATACATTTAGACTATAAGTATACCTGACCTTATATTTACTTAAATTTTATCATTTACTAAACAGTTATCTAAGTTGGCACATACATGTACTTATACATAGTTGAGTTCAGTCGCTCAGTTGTGTCCGACTCTTCGCAACCCCAAGGACTGCAGCTCGCCAGGCTTCACTGTCCATCACCAACTCCCAGAGCTTACTCAAACTCATGTCCATCAAGTGGGTGATGCTGTCCAACCATCTCATCCTCTGTCATCCCCATCTCCTCCTGCTTTCAATCTTTCCCAACAGCAGGGTCTTTTCCAATGAGTTGGTTCTTTACATCAGGTGGCCAAAGTATTGCAGTTTCCGCTTTAGCATCAGTCCTTCCAGTGAATATTCAGGACTGATTTCCTTTAGGATTGACTGGTTTGATCTCCTTGCAGTCCAAGGGACTCTCAAGAGTCTTATTCAACACCACAGTTCAAAAGCATAAATTCTTCAGCACTCAGCTTTCTTTATAGTCCAACTCTCACATCCATACATGACTATTGAAAAAGCCATAGCTTTGACTAGACAGACTTTTGTTGGCAAAGTAACGTCTCTGCTTTTTAATATGCTATCTAGGTTGGTCATAGCTTTTCTTCCAAGGAGCAAGCATCTTTAAATTTCATGGCTGTCGTCAATTTGCATTGATTTTGTACATATACATGTACTTATGTATGTGTTTACATATCAGTGATATGTACTTTTACATATGCCATTGTTTAAAACATACTGCTGCTGCTGCTAAGTCACTTCAGTCGTGTCCGACTCTGTGCGACCCCATAGACGGAAGCCCACGAGGCTCACCCGTCCCTGGGATTCTCCAGGCAAGAATACTGGAGTGGGTTGTCGTTTCCTTCTCCAAAACATACTAGAATTCTCAATGTTGTTGTCGTCAAAGTCTATATATATCCTCTTCACGCTCCTCAGGATGGCTAAATACATAATCATGGGCTCATATATTTAAAACAAATACATAAGTGTATCGGCTGCTCTTGTGTCTCAAATGGTAAAGAAACTGCCTGCAGTGCAGGAGACCCAGGTTCCATCTCTGGGTAAGGAACATCACCTAGGGAGGGAATGGCTACTCACTCCAGTATCTTGCCTGGAGATTCCCATGGACAGAAGAGTCTGGTGGGCTACAGTCCATGGGGTTGCAAAGAGTCAGACATGATTGAGCAACTCTGAAATTGATTTTTGAAATCTTGTAGAATTCATTCAGCCCCAGTAAAACGAATATTGAAAGTGAAATAATACTTATTGAATGCCTTGATTTTATGAGACAGTGGCACTAATATATACTAACACAATTATGTTTAACCCACAGAGCAGTCTTATGAAGTAGGTGGTATTATCTTCATTGTACCACTGAATCTCACTGAGAAAATTAACCAGCATACTATAACCCAGTTGGTACATGGGAGATTATAATTAAGATCTCCTTAAATACTGTGCATAATGCTGAGTTAAAAGTAAAATGCAATATTCACTGGTAAAAAAGCAAATCATTAAACCTTAGTCCCTTTCTCAAAATATTCAAATTAAGAATTTCTGAAATTTGTCTGAACAGTGCATTTATATATCATATGCAAATCGATTTCATTTGCAATCCTGACAGGTTTGCCTTTAGACCTCAGATATATAGATATTTCCAGTATCTTTGCTGGGTTTTATCACTGGTTACTATTTTCTTAAAAATACATTATTTTATATAGCTTTTGCTAAAAGAGTAAAGCAAATATTCACCATTTGCTTTTCATCACCCCAATATAGCATGTACTCAAAAACTTCCCTCGCAGTTCAAGTTCTCTTTGAACATGTATTTTTCTATGTGTAAATTTTTAGTCATCTCTTTACACTTAATCATTAGTTTGGTGGAATATCTGACCTTTTAAATCTGTTCTCTTGATATTTTATTTGCTTAAACTCCTTTTAGCATACTGTTTGAGTTTTACTCATGACCTTGATTTTTATATATAACTTGTTATTAATTATTTGTAGTAAATAACAGCCACTTTTTTGTTGTTGTTGTTGCTCCAAAACTCCTAGTCCTGTATTGACTGAACTATCTAAAAAAATTTGTTGCGTGTTGGAACTTCACCCTTGATTTTTTCCAGCCACAGAAGACTAGGAAGACAGTCTGATTATTTTACATGTTTCAATCATCTGTACCTAAGAAGTAAGTGAATTTGGAATTAGATATGCCATTTTTGGAAAGATATGCAGCCATATAAATTTAATTTCTTGACATGCAAATGTAAGTCATGTGGAAAGCACATTAAAGATCAAGGATCAAAAGAAAAAAAGCTCTCTGCACACTTAAAAAAAAAATTCCCCCTTTTGGCCCAGTTATGAAAGTTATGCATGTTTCATTCTAGAAAAGAGATAGACAAAAAAGACAAATTAAAAAGCACTGATAATTCTTCTATCCAGAGAAAATTGTTGGTAACATCGTATCAGATACTGTCTCAGTCTTTTATTTATGTACTAACACTGTTTTATGCTGAATAAATGCCTCACTCTCCAAAGAAGGCTGCATTCTAACCCTTGACTTGTGAATATATTATCATAAATGGTAAAAGGGCATTTGTAGATAGAATCCAATTAAGAATTTTGAGATTATCCTGGATTATTCTGGTGGACCCAGTGTAATTACGTGTGTTCTGAAAGAGGGTAGAGGGAGGTTTGACTGTAGTGGTGGAAACTGTAATCACATAAGCAAAAGATTGGAAAGACAGAGGTAGGCTTCATTTAGGTAAAGAGTGAGAGGTCTTCAGAAGCTGAGAGAGTCAGGAAATGGAATTTTTTGAGCACCCCCAGAAGGAACCACCGTCACACTCTGGTTTTACCTTGTAAGAATCATTTGGACTTCAGACTTCCAGAACTATAAGTGAATAAATTTGTGTTGTTTTCAGCACTAAGCTTCTTGTAATTTGTAACAGCAGCAGTATATAAAATATACACACTTTTTGTGTATTTATTTCTTTTCCAAGCATAGCATTACAAATGAAGTATTTCACAACGTTATTATTCTTTAATTTGTTCTTAATACCTTTAAGTATGTCATATGTTCTCTTGTCTCTATCAGCATATCATAGCTTTAAATTATTTTTATTCATTGTTTTTCCATGTTAGCAGTTTCTAAATCGAATTAAATTGAAAATTATATTTCATCTTTAACATGAAGTCTATGCTCAACAAATTTTTATTCACCTTGCTAATTGAGACTTTATGTCTGCTGTCAAGTCCTATTTTCCCCCTCCTCTTGGCCCCTGGCAACCCTCTTGGTACTCTAATTTTATGGGCTTGACTGGTTTAGATTCCTCGTATAAGTAGAATCATGCAGTATTTGTACTTCTGTGACTGTTTTATTTCACTTAGCTCCTGCAGTACCATTCTAGGTGTTCATCCAAGAGAGTTGAAGTTGAGATCTCAAAGAGTTACTAGCTTTCCAATGTTACTGCAGCGCTATTTAATACAGTCAAGATGTAGAAGTAGCTTAAGTGTTCATTGACAGATAAACGGAAATCCTGTAATATAAGACTTGACTGGAACTTGAGGACATCTAGGCAACTTTACAAAAAGTTCTTTTAAAATTTTCTTTTTTTTTTTTTTTCTTTTTTTTTTTTTTTAATTTTATTTTATTTTTAAACTTTACATAACTGTATTAATTTTCCATGTGAAATAATTTCAGAATTGCAAAAAAAAGGTGCAAATTTCTTAAATGACTTTGACCTTCGTAAAATGTCAGACAGTTATTTTATAGACCATCCCTCAATTTGGATGTATCTGGTGTTTTTCTTCACGATTAAGTTCAGATTATGCATATTTAGTAAGGATACTGCAGAAGTGATGTGTTTTCTCAGTGCATCCTGTCGGGAAGCATATGATATCAATTTGTTCCATTATTGGTGATATTGTCTTAGATCATTGTTAATGCTCAATGTCTGCCAGTTTCTCCACTCTAAAGTTACTTCTTTTTATTGTGTTTAATGAGTGTATTACGGGGAAGTTCTTTTAAAGTGTGTAAAGGTCCCATTTCTCACTGTGCTTTCGCCTAGTATTTTCACCAGACATTGATGTGTTTGCCAGATGGTAACTTTCTATTCCATTGTTGCTTCTGTTTTTTCTCTATTTATTACTATAAGGAAGAGCAGTCCCTTCTCCTTCATTTATTTGTTTATTCACTTACTTGTACTTATCAGTATGGACCCATGGAGATAAACACACACACACATTTGTGGCTTATAATAGCTATTATTCTTTATTTTATAGCTTAAATTGCTCTAGAGTTGGCCATTGGGAACTCCCTCAAATTGTTTCCTCTGTCTTTTTGACAGTACTGTATCATTTTCTAAGTACTTCCTTATTTTCTTAGACTATAAGATATTTGAGTCACATTGTTCTTTCTCTCCTTAGCACTATAATCAACCATTTTCCAAGAAGCCTTGGTTCCTTATATTAGAGAATGGTATTTAGAAACAAGAACGGAAGCTACATATGCCCATTGGTTCTGGGATATTAGTCTTTCTTTACTTTAAAAAATGTTATTTTTAAAATTAAATCACCAAATACGTTGTTACTCTGTTTTTGAAACTCTGCTATTTTGATTTAACAGAAACTTGTTGTATCTGGAAACCTGACTCTTCTCTAAGGAAAGTGTTAACTGTATTTTTCTTTCTTTCCTGGTGTCCATACCTTAGAATCTAGACATAGAAATAGTATCAGCCTTGCTTCCTTTGAGTTTGACAAATAACTGTTTTTCTTTACTCACTCAAAATTTTTGTCTCCTTTGAAGCAATACTTTACCTCTCCTTGTCGGTGTCTTGCTCTGAAATCCTGTCCGCTCCACTTAATCTTTTACCCATTTAAAACTTTGTCCCCTGCCTGCTGTCTCTCTTGACATTATTCTTGATTTGTTTCCACATGTGCTTTAATTATGCTTGAAGCATGTTGTCTTCAGTTTCCATGAAGGCCTATAGGACTTGAACACTCTGTACTCTCAGGATAGCTTTATTATAAGCAGAGGATATGCGTTGAAAGGGGCCTGGAGATCTTAGATGTTAGGGTTAGCTATATAGTTACAGTAATTAAGGTGGTATAGCTTTTTGGTGTAGAGATAGGCATAATCTCCAACATATTAAAATAGTCCCTAAGGAAGAACTCTAGATGTTTATGTTTTATAACCACATGCTGAAATTTTTATTATTTTAGTAGCTTTTAAATCATTTTATATTTCTTTCAAAACAATCTGATTTTATTTTATTTTTTAAATTTAATTTTATTTTTTAACTTTACAATATTGTATTGGTTTTGCCATATATCAAAATGAATCCGCCACAGGTATACTGATTTTAGATATAAAAAGAGAACTGTGTTTTCTTCTCTAACTTGAATTCTGTCATCTATTCACTGCCAGATCTTTTTGCTAAGTTATTTTCATATCTGTATTTGTCTCTTAGTTGTAGCATGTGTATAAATAATTTTTTCAGTATATTTTATGGCATTTTGCTTATCTGAAATAATCATTATGTTGTTTTTCTATTGGGGATGGTTGAGTATATATATATATTTCATAAAACATTGCTCCAGTTTCTTTTGACTTATGTCATTACTCAAGACCACCTAACATCTTGCCTAATCTTACTTTCTAAATATTTCCTTTGTGTGTGTGAATGTGTGTGTGTGTTGTGTGTGTGTGTGTGTGTGTGCACATGCCCATATGCACATGACTGGATAGCAGTAGTATTTTTTCAATAACAATTAATATATAATCTACATACCTAAAATATCACCCTTTTAAATACAATTCAGTGATTTTCAGTATATCCACAAGGCTGTGAAAACATCATCATTATCTAATTTTACAACATTTTTCTCCTAAGAGAAATCTTGGAGACATTATCAGTCACTGCTTCTCCTTTCCCCTAGCTTTTGATATCCTTTTTCCTATCTTTATGGATTTGTCCACTCTGAAATATTGTATAAGTGACATCTTGGAATATGTGGCCTTTTGTGATGGCTTCGTTTATTTATCATGATATTTTCAAGGTTCATCCATATCATATCATCCAAAGTGATAGCAGGTATCAGTATTTCATTCCTCTTCATGGCCAAACAATATTCAAATGTATGGACATATCATATTTGTTTTCCATTCATCAACTGATGGACATTGGGGTTGTTTTTACTTTGGGGCTATTATGAATAATACTGGATTTTTAAATATTTTATGCAGGTTATTTCCTTTTAATACTTAGGTTTGAATCTTCAACAGATTTTTATCATATATTTAACATATAAGTGTTTCTTTTCAATTTGTTTTGATGTCAGCTTTAGCAGTATTTTCCATGCACATATTGAAAATTTCTGTGTCTTCTGTGATTTTCATCTCTGTTCTATTCTCGGAGGCTTTTTCAGATTTGACCTACATAACACTGATGCAGAATTATGTTTTAATTCCCTTATTTTCTGATCTATTATTTTTAATTTTGCCATTATATAATTGCATTTTGTTTCTGTTTTGTTTCTTACAGTTGTAACTTACCTAACTCTCTTTTATTGTAGTTTTAAGTGTTATTTATCTTGTCTTTTATCTTAATTATGTGGGATATTTTTAGATTTTCTTTTTTCTTTCATGCATACTGCGTAGATACTTTAAATGACCTAACACACTGACTCTATTGTTGACAAACTGATATTTTTCTCTTCTCTCTCCTTACTATGCAAGTCAGATTAACAATACAAAAGATGTCCATTTTTCTTTTCTCTTTATTTTCAGAATTTTTTTCATTTATACAGTCAAAATTTGAGGCCAGACATATGAGCAACCTCATGTTTACCTTAAGGTCTACCACGTTTGTACATCCCACTTACCCATATCGCTTTTAGATCTAATTGGGAAATTAATGGCCAGCATCTAGATTTCCTGGAATTATCAAAGATAGTTTGCTAATTGTTAGCCGGAATATTTAGTACAGCTGTTACAACCTTCAGGGCTCAGCCTACAAAATCAGAAGATTGATTTATGTAGTGTTAATAACAAAGGTCCGTCTAGTCAAGGCTGTGGTTTTTCCTGTGGTCACGTATGGATGTGAGAGTTGGACTGTGAAGAAGGCTGAGCGCTGAAGAATTGATGCTTTTGAACTGTGGTGTTGGAGAAGACTCTTGAGAGTCCCTTGGACTGCAAGGAGATCCAACCAATCCATTCTGAAGGAGATCAGCCCTGGGATTTCTTTGGAAGGAATGATGCTAACGCTGAAACTCCAGTACTTTGGCCACCTCATGCGAAGAGTTGACTGATTGGAAAAGACTCTGATGGTGGGAGGGATTGGGGGCAGGAGGAGAAGGGGATGACAGAGGATGAGATGGCTGGATGGCATCACTGACTCGATGGACATGAGTCTGGGTGAACTCCGGGAGTTGGTGATGGACAGGGAGGCCTGGTGTGCTGCAATTCATGGGGTCACAAAGAGTCGGACACGACTGAGCGACTGAACTGAATTGATAGTTTTCTTCAAGCTTTGAAATGTATCTTTGGTATTTTTCCTATTCACAAAGTTTTCAAATAGTTGTCTCTAGTTAGTACTATATTTGTTGTTGTTCAGTCACTAAGTCATGTCCGACTTTTTGTGACTGCATGGACCACAGCACACCAGGCGTCTGTGTCCTTCACTATCTCTCCGAGTTTACTCAAACTCATGTCCATTGAGTCAGTGATGCCATCCAACCATCTCATCCTTTGTTGCCCCAGTACTACATTTAAACATACAGAATGCAGGTTTTCCTTTTTAATTATGAAAGATTAAAATATGCTGAAAAGTATAGTGTATATTTTCATATGTATAATATATATAGTTTTGTATGACATATGATTTTAAAAGACCTCCTGCATGATCCAGTGGCAGACTTTATTTTCTTGGGCTTCAAAATCACTGCAGATGGTGACTGCAGCCATGAAATTAAAAGACCCTTGCTCCTTGGAAGAAAAACTATGATCAACCTAGACAGCATATTAAAAAGCAGAGACATTACTTGCTGACAAAGGTCCATCTGTTCAAAGCTATGGTTTTTCTGGTAGTCAGGTATGGATGTGAATGTTGGACCATAAAGCTGAGCACTGAAGAAATGATGCTTTTAAACTGTGGTGTTGGAGAAGACTCTTGAGAGTCCCTTGCACTGCAAGGAGATCAAACCAATCAATCACAAAGGAAATAATCCTGAATATTCATTGGAAGGACTGATACTGAAGCTGAAACGAATATTTTGGTCACCTGATGAAAAGAACTGACTCATTGGAAAAGACCCTGATGATGGGAAAGATTGAAGGCAGGAGGAGAAGGGGACAACAGAGGATGAGATGGTTGGGTGGCATCACCGACTCAGTGGACATGAGTTTGAGCGAGCTCCGGTAGATGGTAAAAGGACAGGGAAGCCTGGTGTGCTGCAGTCACAAACAGTCGGACATGCTGAGTGACTGAACAATAACATGATTTTAAAATTGTGGACCTATCACTGAGTTTAACAAAGCTTAACACTTTGCCCTGTTTCCTGCAGCAGCATGGCTCTACCTCTGCTCACCTTAGTACAGGATGGGTATGCGGTACAGGGCTTCATCCTACGATCCAGTAGCAGGATTTTCTTAAGGCTTTCTTTTTTCCCTTTGTTGTGAATTTGTTGTTATTTCTAGATTACAGCTACTTTAGCACGCAAGTGGGGAGAGATATAGAGGAAAGAAAAACCAACGAAACAAAACCCCCACAAACCCAGGGGACTCACATCTGGGCCATCTTTTGAGTTAGGAGATCACTGCCTTTTACCTACCCCAGGGTATTGTTCTAAAATTTCTTCTCTCTCTCCTTTATCATCAACTTTTTCTATTCCACTAAATTTTATTTATGCCAATTATTATGAAAAGCTGTCCTTTCTCCCAGTTTCAAAAAGAAGCTCTCTCACCGCACTGTTCACACTTACTCCTCCAATTCTGTCATTTCTTTGTATTCGTCAATAATTCTATGTTATTTGAATTGATTTATAGTCAAACATGATTTTCTTTTTTATACCATAATAAATCGCTTCATTAAAGTGGTACAAAAACTTATTTTCAAATTATGCACATTTGCATAAACTTGAGGATTTTAATGTTTTATGTTCTGTACCCTACTTTAGCTAAGAAGTTCAGAGTAAATTATAACATTAAGGTATATGTTTTGTGCCAGGTAATTTCTCATTTGCAACCCCTTTAAAATATACCAGCATGATAGTATTTGAAATTAGGGAGTGAAATATAACTTCTGGTTAAGTGGAAAATTGTACCGTTGGTTTCTGGAATACTTTAAGCAACCTTAAAAGGAACCATTTTGTGTAGAATTCTGAACTTTCTTCAGTTTATAAAAATTCACATTCACTGAGTAGTACCTGATTAGTCACTTGAGTTCAGTAATGCTCCTACTAACTTTGCCCCAGGATTCAGACTGACTTTCTAGCTCAGATGATGTTAGGATTGATCATTACCATGCTTAATATACATTGTACTGATCTTGTTCTTCCAACTATAATAAATAGCAATAGAGAAATCAAATGTCTGGGCAAGAGTTGGGTGACTGTGGCTGAGGACCAGAGTCCCTAAAGCAGAAGAATGTTCATAGGACCAGGGCACTGGAGCCTCTACCCAGAGCTGCTCGAGTATCCCAGTCACCCAGTCCCTTCCTCCTGAAAGCCTTCTGTTCCTGACTTTTAATGCTAAGTTTCAAGCTAGAAAAACAGGAAGATAATTATTGAGATAAGCATTTGAAAATAGTTTTGAAATGTTTATTTTTCCTCAGTGGCGGGGATGTTTGTTCAGTTGCTCAGTCTTGACCAACTCTTTGCAACCCCGTGAACTGCAGCACGCCAGGCTTCCCTGTCCTTCGGTATCTCCCAGAGTTTGCTCAGACTCTTGTCCATTGAGTTTAGTGTTTTCTCTTTATTCTGAATTGATGGTATCTTTCCTCAGTATTGTAGCTGTCTGTACTTCTAAAACCTCGTCAGCGGCAGCTGACCGAGCTGATCACTGTTCTCTTTTCTAAGCACTTCGTTTACTTCGTTCTCTTTTCTAAGCACTTCGCTCACTGGACACTAAATTCTGGTTGTGTTTCTATCTCGTGGGTTGCCCTGTCAGCCTCCTTTGTGGGCTTCTTCAGAGGATCTGATTATTTAACATTGTTTTACCTCAGGGCTCATCCCTGGCACCTCTACTCTATTCATGACTGGTGATTTCTTGGCTTCGCAGCTTTAGAGGCCATTACAATGAGGATGATTTCCAAATTGTTATCCATTAGGCACCTGAGCTCAGAGTATCATGTAGATACTCAATAAGTAACTCAAACTTAACATCTTCAAAACTAAGCTTCTAATTATTCCACACTGGCAGCAAATAAAACCTGTTCTCACCCATCTCAGTTAAAGCTGACATTTTACCTGGTCTTGGGCCAAAAAATACAACCTTTTCTTTCTTTAAAATGCTGCATCTGTTTATTTAGCTAATTCTGTTTGTTACACCTTCCAAATTCATTCACTGTGTCTGACCCCTTTCCGTTACCTTCTTTGCCATTCCTATCTCTACCATCACTTTTTGTAGCATTCTTGCCACAGTCTCTTTATAGGAATCACACTTAAGACTTGTTCTTTTGTTGAGATTTTGTGCTTGTTTCCTCTGCCTGGATTACACTTTCTCTTGTAACTGCCATGACTTCTTCTCTTAACTACCTTTGATCTTTAAATTGTTGTTGTTCAGTCGCTAAGTCATGTCCAACTCTTTGCAACACCAGGCTTTCCTGTTCTTCACTGTCTCCTGGAGTTTGCTCAGATTCATGTCCATGGAGTCAGTGATGGTATTTAACCATTTCATCTTCTGTCACTCCCTTCTCCTTCTACCTTTAGTCTTTCCCAGCATCAGGATCTTTTCCAGTGAGTTAGCTCTTTGCATCCGCTGGCCAAAATATTAGAGCTTCAGCTTCAGTTTCATTATCTGTAAATTTTCCTTTGCAAAATTGCAAGTGTACTCCTACCTGGACAGAAAATTTCTCTCCTCTTTACTGGATTATGACTATTACATTTATTGTCATTATTATACTAGATGCTTAAATTACTTATTAATTTTCAATGTCCATTTGATGTAAGTTGCATGGGACACAAATCTCTATCTTTTATTATTTTATATTTCCAATGTCGGGAACAACACTGGGCCATTGAATTTTCCCTGCATTTTCTGGCAATCATATGAAAAACAGAAATATGACCTATTATATAATCCTCATTATAATGGATAATGCTGCCTGTAAAAAAGTCTTGGAAAAACAAAGTATTGCCTTTTATTAAATTACATAAGAAATATATAGAGTGGATCTTACAAGGTATAAAGGAAGCAACATGAAGAATGATGCTCTGACAATAAATCCAGTGATATTGTTCCTATCTTTACTTTTAACTTTAATAGTACTTAACAGCTGAGAGATAACATGAATGTTATGTTTCCAAAAAATAGAATTCTTTTCTATTTAAATAATTTGAAATATTTAAAAGATTTCACAAAGTAAAAATTACCATAATAATAGGGACTAGTAAATGCTTTATGGCATGTGGTGAAATATTCACTATCAGTTCAGTTGCTCAGTTCTGTCTGACTCTTTGCAACCCCATGAACTGCAGCATGCCAGGCCTCCCTGTCCATCACCAACTCCCAGAGTTCACTCAACTCATGTCCATCGACTTGGTGATGCCATCCAACCATCTTATCCTCTGTTGTCCCCTTCTCCTCCTGCCCTCAATCTTTCCCAGCATCTGAGCCTTTTCAAATGAGTCAGCTCTTCGAATCAGGTGGCCAAAGTACTGGAGTTTTAGCTTTAACATCAGTCCTTCCAATGAACACCCAGGACTGATCTACCTTAGGATGGACTGGTTGAATCTCCTAGCAGTCCAAGGGACTCTCAAGAGTCTTTTCCAATACCACAGTTCAAAAGCATCAATTTTCTGCGCTCAGCTTTCTTCACAGTCCAACTCTCACAACCATACATGACTACTGGAAAAACCATAGCCTTGACTAGACAGACCTTTGTTGCCAAAGTTATGTCTCTGCTTTTGAATATGCTGTCTAGGTTGGTCATAACTTTCCTTCCAAGGAGTAACTGTCTTTTAATTTCATGGCTGCAGTCACCATCTGCAGTGATTTTGGAGCCCCCCAAAATAGTCTGACACTGTTTCCACTGTTTTCCCATCTATTTGCCATGAAGTGATGGGACCGGATGCCATGATCTTTATTTTCTGAATGTTGAGCTTTAAGCCAACTTTTTCACTCTCCTCTTTCGCTTTCATCAAGAGACTCTTTAGTTCTTTTCACTTTCTGCCATAAGGGTGGTGTCATCTGCATATCTGAGGTTACTGGTATTTCTCCCGGCAATCTTGATTCCAGCTTGTGCTTCTTCCAGACCAGTGTTTCTCATGATGTACTCTGCATGTAAGTTAAATAAGCAGGGTGACAATATACAGCCTTGACGTACTCCTTTTGCTATTTGGAACCAGTCTGTTGTTCCATGTCCAGTTCTAACTGTTGCTTCCTGACCTGCACACAGGTTTCTCAAGAGGCAGGTCAGGTGGTCTGGTATGCCCATCTCTTTCAGAATTTTCTACAGTTTATTGTGATCCACATAGTCAAAGGCTTTGGCATAGTCAATAAAGCAGAAATAGATGTTTTTCTGGAACTCTCTTGCTTTTTCAGCGATCCAGCGGGTGTTGGCAGTGTGATCTCTGGTTCCTCTGCCTTTTCTAAAACCAGAATTACTTAGCCATTAAAGTTCATGTTTTCAAAAAATTTTGAATTTATTAAAGTAGAACATCAAAATGTCTCCCTGTTATCTATTTATACAATCTTAACTTGAATATAATGCACCAAAATATTACCTGTATTTTTCTCCGATTGTAAGATTATGGATGACTTTATTTTATTCTCTTGTGTAGTTTTTCAGGAAAAACTGTAGTTTGTTGAAATTTTATAATGGTAACAGGAGTAATAAATAGAATTTTGAAGAGATAAGTGCTTTTATATCTGCATTTTACTTTTTGTTGCTTGATAACAATGATTTATATTTTGCCAGTCTTGAGTACACCACTAGTAATTTAATGACAATAATTTTCAATGCTGATATTCAATATATTTTCACCTACCTTGTTTTCAAGCAAGTTTTAAAAGTACATATCGGGATTGTATTTTTTTCCCCTACAGACAGCCTTTTGATTGATTATCAGTTTACATTCAGCTTATTACAGGAAGATGATCGCCACCATACTGCCATAAACTTCATAGCAAACCCAGAACAGGTGAGACGATCCTTTAACTTTTATAGTGTAGTTATATCAATGGATGGTATGTTTCTTTATGTTTCCTTGTGATTGTGCCTCTTCTCAGAATTATCACACTGTAGGGCTTTTGTAGAAGAACAAATCCTATTAGGTTTTTCTTTTCATAAAACCTAAAGTATCTTTGTAATCAGAGAATTTTTGACCTTGATAGTTCAGATTTTGCAAATAGTCCTACAGTGTATACATTATTTCTGATATTTTTTCAGGCTTACAGCAGTGTTTCTGTTTTTAACTATGTTTTCACACTGGTAGTAGTCTTCTTTGAAAATAAAACCTATTACTTCATAACACGAGCTATATTATATATATATATGTATTTTTTTAATATACTGTTACATAATAGTAGGTTTTCATTGTCTTTTTTTTAATAAACCCTTTGGTTTATCTGAATTATATGAATGCTAGGTTTTAAAAAACATTTTTATTGAGATATAATTGACATCTTACAGTATAAGTTAAAAATGTATAATATGCTGATTTAATATATGTATATATTGCAATATGATTACAACCATAGCATGACATAACACTGCAGTCATGTCACCTAATTGTAATTTTGGGGAGTTAATGATAGTTAAAGTCTCTTAACAACTTTGAAATTTATGATACAGTATTGTTATTCATGTTCATTGAGTCACTGATGCTATACAACCAGCTCATCCTCATGTCCTCATGGACATGAACTTAAACAAACTCTGGGAGTTAATGGAGGATAGAGAAGCCTGGCATGCTGCAGTCCATGGGGTTGCAAAGAGTAGGACACAACTTAGCGACTGAACAACAACGACAGCAGCAACAGTATTGTTACTCATAATCACTATGTAGACCATTAGATCTTTAGGTCTTAGCATGTGGTGCTAGTGGTAAAGAACCCGCCTGTCAGTGCAGGAGACATAAAGAGGCGGGTTGGATCCCTCGGTCAGGAAGATGCCCTGGAGAAGGAAATGGCGATCCACTTCAGTATTCTTGCCTTGAAAATCCCCTGGACAGAGGAGCCTGGTGGGCTCCAGTCCATAGCATCACAAAGAGTCAGACAGGACTGAGGCAACTTAGCACACGCTGTTTGCAAGCTTGTATCTCTTAACACTTTTTTCTGGGGGAGAACTCTCAGAGTTGTGCACCTTCTACCAATCTTTCTGAGTCATGTTGGCTGTAGTGAGCCACACACTTTTTGTTTGTTCTTAACTGATGTCAGATGTCCACACTATGCTTGATTTTTCAGTGCTTTCTGTCCAGTCGAGACAGAAACAGGTCATTTGGGCAGTAACCTTAAATAAAGATCAAATATATTGGATACATGTTATACTCTGTTTCCCTTAAGGGAGCGGTCATGGGCCATGTTGGTCTTTCTGATATTGAGCTGTGCTCTCTGGGGTGAGCTGCTGACCTTGGTAGAGTGAAATTGTTCTTTTTATGCATTATATTGTAGCTACTCTCAGTTTTGCACTTAATTTTTGTACTGCAACTTCTTAACTGGATTTTGGTCTGCTCATAACGGTAATTTGGTCCATAGATCATTGTTAAATTGGTGTTTTTGTCAGGGATGAGGGCTAGGACTTCCTATTACACTATTTTGCTGATGTCACTCTTTCTGTAGTACTTCATTCTAACTATACTTTAATTCAGCTTATTAAGCCCATGTCATGTTTTTTAATGGTTTTTCAAATAGGTGAAACCTCAAAATGTATCCTGACATTTGCAAGCTTCTTTCCTCTAAATTGTTTCACTGAACTTGCCAGCAAGTAGTGTAATTGCTTAAATTTTCATTTTTTAGTAAATTAGATCTCTCTTTCCCCAAGATAGAGAAGTTCGTTTTATGTTCCTCCTTAGTCCTTAGGTTTTAAGGAATGCCTACATTTTGGGGATTATATTTAATGTTTTGACTTTTCCTGGAGTAGGAAATGGCAACACACTCCAGTATAACAAGTTGCATTTTATAGTTATTTTTTCACACTGAGTATTTTTAAAAACAAAACATTTTATTATTAAAATAAAAACTTTGTATAAAGTTTTGATTTTTAAATAAGGACTTTAGAAGATATTTTCTTTACATGATAATACTCTTCACTGATGGCGTGCATTTTTATGAAGACATTAATAATATGTCAGAAACTACAATTTTAGTATAATGAGTGCTTTAATAAATGCATTGTAAACACTGTAGACTTTTTTATCATAGTAAAGCATTATATTTTAACCATTTTTAAGTGTACAGTTTCATGACATTTAAGTAAATTTACAATGCTATACAACCATCACCACAATCCATTATCCTGTAATAAGCTATTGTATTTCATCAGTCCAAGTAGGATCTCTGTTTCCATTAAGTAATAACTCTCTATTCCTCCCCTACTCCCATTATTGGGAAACCTTTATTCTACTTTCTGTCTCTATATTCCAGGTACCTCATGTGTGTAATCATGTAACATTTTTACTTCTATTTCTGATTTATTTCATGTAGCTTAATGTTTCAGTGTTTCCAATGTTCATCCATATTGTTGCACGAATCAGAATTTTATTCATAAATAGTAATTCCAAACTTGTGGAGTTCATTGAGGATATAAGAAATATAATATAAGTGGGATGTCTGGCTCACAATGTAGGTGTGAACAGTACTTCTCTCCAATATTATCCGTGCTGCTGCTGCTAAGTCGCTTCAGTCGTGTCTGACTCTGTGCGACCCCATAGACGGCAGCCCACCAGGCTCCCCTGTCCCTGGGATTCTCCAGGCAAGAATACTGGAGAGGGTTGCCATTTCTTTCTCCAGTGCATGAAAGTGAAATGTGAAAGTGAAGTTGCTCAGTCGTGCCGGACTCTTCGTGACCCCATGGACTGCAGCCCACCAGGCTTCTCCGTCCATGGGATTTTCCAGGCAAGAGTACATGGTGTCATACAAATAAGCTCAGATTAGCCATAATTCTAGTTTGTTTCTCTCTTGACTATTCTCCTCTTTCAAGTCCCAGAAATCCTTGAATTCTTACAGTATCACAGCTTTCAGTTTCACTTTCTGCTGTTTTGTTCAGTTGAAACCAAGAGCCCAGACACATGTTTTGAGAAACTGATGGACACTAAACTATCATATCTTAGTACCGCTAAGAATGCTTGTAACATCATTATAAGTAGTTTATAATTATGTATATATCTATGCATACAATTTATAATTAAAGAGAAATGCAACTTGGAACAATTTCTGAAATTAACATGTATTGTTATTCTGGGCCTCTTCTACAAAAATGAAGTACTTTCATTTTTATGCATTTATTACATTCTGAAAACAAATTTAATTCTAACATACTATATGTCATCTTCAGCCAAGACTTTCATGTTAACAATTTCTGGAGTAGTTTCTTGTATAATTTGATCTTGCTGAACTTAACCATGTCTGACAACAATGTTCTAAATGACTAATTTTTTCACTTACTGTGGTAGTCACAGTATTACTTCTTGGAGTCCAGCATATTTTCCTTAACCTTAAATATATTTTGTAGGGCTTTAGTTATAGTACCATATATTCAGTAATGCCTTAACTTGAGAGGATGAAGTAAAATTTCAAGAAAAGTTTTATAGTTTTCTATATCAGTTGGAAATTTTGTGTGACCTTTTTTAGTAATAATAGCAGTTATTCTCAAATTTCCCTGACACAAAATAAGACACACACAATTACTAAGATGCAATTTCATGATAAAAATAATGATTTAAGCTTTCTTAGGGGTGCACTGTTTCTACCATGTTTTGTTTTCATAGAAAACAACTTTTTTTTTTACTAGTTGATTAATAATAAAGAAAGTCAACCTTTCTCAGAGGTCAGCAGTCATGCCTTCTTTCTGAGTCCTCTAGTAAAAAGGAAGATGAAAAAGGAGAAGGAAAAGAAGAAATCCTGTGTCCCCAGAACTAATAATATCAACAAAACGACCATTATCAGCACGGTGGCCTGAAACCATGATAAGTTTTTTGAGAAATTATCTTGTTTAATTTTCCCCAAAAAGTCTTTAGGGAAGTCACGATATTCCCATTTTAGAGACTGTTGTTGTTTAGTTGCTAAGTCATGTCCAATATTTTTGTGACCCCATGCACTGGGGCCTGCCAGACTCCTCTGTCTATGGGATTCCCCAGGCAAGAATACTGAAGGGGACTGCCATTTTCTTCTCCAGGGGATCTTCTCAACCCAGGGATCGAACCTCCATCCCCTGCATTGGCAGTCAGATTCTTTACCACTGAACTACCAGAGAATCCCATTTTAGAGATAAGAAAGCTAATTTTCAGGAAGGATAAGGGTGAAAAGAAAGTGAAGTTGCCCAGTCATGTGTGACTCTTTGCGACCCCATGGACTGTAGCCCTCCAGGCTCCTCCGTCCATGGGATTCTCCAGGCAAGAATATTGGAGTGGGTTGCCATTTCCTTCTCCAGGGGATCTTCCCAAACCAGGGATCGAACCCAGGTCTCCCGCATTTCAGGCAGACGCTTTAACCTCTGAGCCACCAGGGAAGCCCCAAGGATAAGGGTAGCTCTCTCTAAATCAATACGCATGTACATTAAAGGTCTAAGATTTGAACCCAAGCTTATCCGACTCAACAATGAATACTCTGCAAATTCACTTCATTGCCTCATGAACACGATTTAATTAATATGAAGCAGTGATTGGTTTTTGGGTCTGGTTAGTTCATTATTGATGGAGTAAATCAGTATTTATTACCAAAGAAATTTTTTCTTTTCATATCTGGGTTCTCCTTAATGCAGCATTACAAGTATGATGAAATAGATGTTATTACCACACCTGAATAATGCAGTCTGTTAGACAGATTTATTTGCAGACTGACAAAAGCTTTTTGCATTTATTACTTGAGTCATTAATATTGGCATTATTTTTGAATCAGTGTCGTCTGTTTTCATATCTTTAAAAAGTGCAAAGGTCTTAAGAAGTTTGAAAGTTTTGTGGTACATATTAGAGAATATTTTAATAGCTTACCAATAGAACTCAGTAAATTAACTTCCTTCTTATGTTTGTGGCCAGTTACAAATATGACTCTGATGGATAATATAATGCCCTTCTCAAATACTGTATATTTTTAAACTCCAGGCCTTGTTTTTCTTTGATCACTTCAAATTCTCCGATGTTATCTCTTCAGTAGTAATGAGCACTACCCTGAAAAGTCTATGTGGCAAAATTGTTCAGCCTTACTACCACACATTTTATTTTGTAGGCTCTTTCAAGATGACCATTCTTGTTGAGTTTATATTTGCTTCCTGGAAACTTTGAAGAGAGTATCTTTCAATGATTATGGAACATTGTTAGTAGTTTTTAATAGAGGCCCAGCTGTCCCTGTCTCTATAGCAATCGCTTAGAGTAGCTTTTGCTGCTGCTGCTGCTAAGTCGCTTCAGTCGTATCCGACTCTGTGCGACCCCATAGACAGCAGCCCACCAGGCTCCACTGTCCCTGGGATTCTCCAGGCAAGAACACTGGAGTGGGTTGCCATTTCCTTCCCCAATGCGTGAAAGTGAAAAGTGAAAGTGAAGTCGCTCAGTCCTATCGGACTCTTAGCGACCCCATGGACTGCAGCCTCCCAGGCTCCTCCGTCCATGGGGTTTTCCAGGCAAGAGTGCTGGAGTGGGGTGCCATTGCCTTCTCCGAGAGTAGTTTTTATTTGAGGTTAAATAATTGGGTCTTGATGTATCATTTATATGGAATGACTGTCACACATCACCCAGCAGCCCTTGCCTTTTATCATGCTTCTTCTTACTCCTCCCGTATCAGGGAACAACCATGTCCTTCTGTCAGTTTCTTCCTAACACTATTTCTATCAGATATGGGGCACTTAATTGCTTATAGACTTACTTTCTCTAAGAGCCACTCAGAAAATTGGCGATATGTTTTCTATTGGCTTTCTTATTCTTATTTAGAAAAAGTTGTAATATCAAGGTACTAATTTTAATTATTTTAGTAGCTAGGTCTCAGTAACACAGCTTTTTCTAAGAGTCTCTGTATATTTAAAACACAGCAAAGCACACTCAAAATCTGTAGCTAAAGCTATTCAATATGACTGTCTTTCTATTCTTTTCTGCAAGTCCTGATAGTTATAATCATACGTAATTTTTGTTCCTCGTCTCTTGGAGTAGGATAATAGCAAATAACATTTAAAGAAATCTCTTGGGTATTTGCTTCTGTACAATTAAATTAATGACAAGATGCAGGTTGATCAATATAAAATTCTTCAGTGCTCCTCTCGACAGATATTTATATGACTTGATCCCCTCTTTTTCCCCAAGTAGGTTTATAACTTTTACCTCTAAATTTTACATTTCAAGTATTTTTTTTCCACCGAAAAATGTGTATATACTAATACTATATGCAGCTAACATGAAATCTTTCAACAAAACAATCATCCATTGCTGTGACATAACTTTGGACTAACCAAACCCATATCATTTAAATATTAACTACAGGTAAGCCAAGAAAATCAAAATACAAGTATTGAATTATAGCAGCCTCTGGCTACATGTGGAAGACCAGGTTACAGTAGGAAAGATAAATGGGAACTTTAAATATACCTTTGATTTTATCACCTTTTTTTTTTTTTTCATTAAAAAAGTGTAATTGGCATCTACACTTTCTCGCTTAACTATTGACTTAATGGTCACAGTTAGAGAAACATAGCATGGACATAATTAAAACATTAAAGATAACATCTTGTATAATTCTGTTTTTTAAATCTTCATGTTTTCTTTCTTGGTAGTCAAACAAAAATTTGGATATTTCAATTAATGCATCAAACAACTTTAATCTCAACATTACATGGTCGGTTGGTTCAACAGGTAAGAGAATTTTGTTGTCGTGTGTCTTTTGCTTCTGTTCCTATATACGTTAGGTTTCTAATATGACCTTTCTACTGTTAATTTAAATAATTGAAATAAAAATATTATATGCCAGAATCTTCGTGCTGTTTTAGGTAAAACTATTAAGTAGCGTTATTAATAAAATATCATTATTCTGTTAACTTTCTCCCTAATTCGGTTAATATTAGGTAGATAACAGATATTTTACACTACTTTTTTTATGGCAGTGTTATGAATTCCTGTGATTTTAATTAAGACAAACTACTTCTTTAATGACTAAAGAGACTGACATTTCAATTATTTGATTCACCATTGAAGCTATAAGTTTAATAACTTTAATATTGATATAAAACAACAAATTGTCTGTGTATGTTGGTAAATTACCAACTTACCTATTACCTTTAAGCTTGGATTTATACCCCCTACCATTGTTGGATTTGGTTCTGAGAGAGGGTTAAAAAACTCTACACTTAATATTTCTTCCATAATAAGGTTTATAAATTGAAATTGCTAACTTTTAAGAAATACAAAAAGTACAAATCTGTATGTTGGATTATGAAAAAGTATGTTTGCTGTCTTAAAGAAATGCTGTATTTCTGCTTTCTCTATAAAGGGTATATACTGTTGCGTAAAAATACTGTAAACTTTTAAAGAAAATATAGGAATCCTTAGAAATCCATATTTGATTTCTTAAAATTAAATCGTGCTATTTTAATAAGTATTAATAGAATAATAGAAACATAATTCAAATGAGAAGGGGTCTTTGCAATTCCAGTTTTTATATTACATATATAAGAATTGAAAACTTTAGATACATATGTACATATTTTGTTACAATAGTATAAACATATAGTAAACTCTTGGCACTGTAAGTTTCATTAACTATGAATTCATGATAACTTGTACTGTTAATTTGAAATTCTGCATAACAAATTGACCCTACAAGAGTTTTAAAATTTGGCAACAAAAATATATAAAACCTCAGTTACCACTTTAGAACAGTGCCTTCAGTATGCAAGAGATTACTTGTAACTTTCAGATTCTCAAAACCAGGTCTTAGATATTTTGATTTATTAGTTTTGGAAGATGTCACCAGGAAACCTGCATTTTAAAAAAGTATTCATAGTAATTTTGGAACAGATGATCAGTTAGAAAATAATTCAGTTGCTCAGTATCCTAACTATTCTTAACTCTTTCTTCCATTTGGTTAATTTTAGTAAATATTTATTGAGTACTCAATATGTGCTTAACTAATTGAATTTTTAGCTCATGTTTTAAATTACATCTTCTTTCCACTTTATTCAAAGTAGTGATGGTTCAATACGTGGTAAACAAAAAAAAATTGATTTCTTTTCCGTTTTTTAATTGGATTAAGACATATTTTGTTTTGAAAGGCTCTGTGGAGAAATAAGTAGTGAAACATCAGTTCCTGAAGCTATGTATTACTTGAGTTCCAAAGAGGACTTTACTGTTTAGTAGCTACAAACTTGAGGCAAATGTTTTCATCTTTCTGAAGTTCGGTTTCCAATTTGAAAAACAGAGATGGAATACCTATGGAATAAAGTTTTTATTAGAAGAGAATGTAAAGTCTGTAAGCCAGTTCCTAGTATGTAACACTTAAAATAATTGGTATTATTTTAAAAAATAGTTTTTATACTAAATCTGTTTCCATTATATTTATGACAAATCTTATTTCTTCCTTGTCATTCTAAATTATAAACATGAGTTAATTTGGATAGTTATGTCCTTATAAGCACAGTTACAAAAAGTAAGTAAATATCATATACATGTAAGTGTTACATTAATAAAGATATGTTTCCTTAATATAAATTATTTAAATTTGTTATTATTTACATTTTTAGCTGGAACAATATCTGGAGAGGAGACTCCTATAGTTTCCAAGACTAATATAAAAGAATACAGAGATAGTTTTTCCTATGAAAAATTTAACTTTAGAAGCAATCCAAACATTACGTTCTATGTATACGTCAGCAACTTTTCATGGCCTATTAAAATACAGGTAAGTGTTAACAGTATTTAATCTAATGAACACTGAATATTTTCATATGAAAAAGAATGCTGTTTTTGTTCAAAGAGGTGATAAAGGTTTCTATATTTTGCACAATGTAAAGCATGTACTGAACCTTCATAAAAAGGATATAGTGGGTGTCTGTGATGATTAATGTCTTCGTAAAAAATGTTTGAACAAATAATATTGAATATGTACTAATAAGTATGGACATGAGTTTGGATAAACTCCGGGAGTTGGTGATGGACATGGAGGCCTGGCGTGCTGCGATTCATGGGGTCGCAAAGAGTCAGACACGACTGAGCGACTGAACTGAACTGAATAAGTATGTACTAATTTTTCAATGTGATTATATTCTTAAAAAATGTATCAGAACTTGAAATAACTATGACATTTATATTTTCTGATTAATTTCATTCTTTGAGGGTTAAATAGATATTATTTTCTTATAGTCCCTCTTGAAATCATTGACTGTTTTTAGCAATATTTATTATATACTGAACATAATTCAAATCATCATGAAAAATTTAGAACTAGCAGTACCTTACAGTTAGTTCTTTAAGGCTCACTACTTCTCACTACTGATTTCTTTATGTACTCTGTGTATGTTATATATTTTATTTTTATTGTGTTCAGTGATAGACTGCTAAACGCTTCTGATTTATTGCTAGGGACATTTAGGATATTCTTACTATCTTAAAATAGTCAAGGTGTGTATTCTTAATTTATTCTTTTATGAAAGAAATATCTACGTGTTAAAATGTTTAGATTTATTTATTCATTCTTTTATGATTGTATGATTAGATTGAGTTCAGATTAGTTTATTAAATAGCCCATGTGTGCCAAACCCTGTGCTGAGCTGTTATGTTTTGTTATCTTTAAAAAAATTACAGATAATTTATTCTTTTTTATTAATAAATGGCCATTTTTTATTTGTGACTAGAAAATTCTTGCATGCTTTATCAATTTCTATGTGATTTGCGGGAAGACAGAGTGACTTTTAAAAATTGTATATTTGCTTGAAAAATTTTGATTTGTAAGGTTGATTTCATGTCTAAATTGAGGAAATTACTTACTTGTTCAAGAAATATTAGTATAAATTACTACTTAGTAAGTAGCAATGATAATTAATTTGATAAATTTACTTCTTTATTGTGATTGAATTAGACGTTAATATAGTAAAAAAATGCCAGAAATGTTTTCTTTTTTTTTTTTTTAATTTTATTTTATTTTTAAACTTTACATAACTGTATTAGTTTTGCCAAATATCAAAATGAATCTGCCACAGGTATACATGTGTTCCCCATCCTGAACCCTCCTCCCTCCTCCCTCCCCATTCCATCCCTCTGGGTCGTCCCAGTGCACCAGCCCCTAGCATCCAGTATCGTGCATCGAACCTGGACTGGCAACTCATTTCATACATGATATTCTTATGGGTTTTTAGAATTTTGACCTTTAGGATGCTAGAGGTATCATTTTATTTTTTATGATTTATATAGAAATATTAATCAGATTTCATTTGTTTTATTCAGATTATGATTGAAGGTGACAAAAGGCTCATCCATGAGCTTATTAAATAGTAATTAAAATTGAAAGAATTGCTATATTTCTGATTGTTTCCTGCCCTTTATTTCATGGCTATCTAATTATATTTTATTTTTAAGCAAATTACACACTTTAGAATGTTCATGAATATTTAATGATTAGAAATTAACTTTCTAAATTGGATTTTCTTTTGAGATCATACTAGTAATGTGTTCTGGGAGCCAAATCAGAATTTCTATAATGAAATTAAAATATCCCACTTTCCCAAAGTAATAAGATGTTGAAAATAACTGTGATGGTCAAGATAAGTACATCCTAATTCCTACTCTTTGAGTAAAATCATTATATCAATCCTGTGGAATATGTTATGTTACTATTAAGGCTTATGAGTATGTGTGTATGTTTATACAACTATAATAAACTTTGTTTTTAAGTGTAAAAATGGTAAAATTATTTTAATTGAGATCTGTTTGCTAATAGAATTGAGCTACATTGATTTATTTTTGAATGGTCAGCCAATCTTGGTAAAGAGGGGTAAGCTCCACTTAGTCATTTTTTATTACAACTTTTAATATATTGCTGGATTCAACTTGTTGAAATTTTACATATTTTTATGCCTATGTTTTTGGGGCAAATTAGTCTGTAGTTTTCTATTCATGCAGTCTTACTAACTTTGTAGGATGGTGCTACTGGCCTTACAAAGTAAATTGGGACGTGTTCTTTCCTCTGTAATTTTCTAAAGCTATTGATATATAATCTCTATATATATGTTTTTAAATTTGTGTTAGAATTCAACATTGGGTTTATTTGAACTTGAGATTTTCTTTGTCGAAATGTTTTAACTACAAATTGAATTTCTCTTATGGATTGAGAACTTTTCTGGTTATCTCTATTTTTCTTGAGTGAACTGTATCAGTTTATGTCTTTCAGTTGTATATTTCCCATTTTGGCTATTTTGTGTAATTTGTTGGCAAAAGATTTTTCATAATATTCACATATTACCCACTGGTATCATCTAATTCCTGAAACTGATAATTAGTTTCCACGTTCTCATTTTTTATCTTGTTCAGTCTGGCTAAAGAGTTAGCAAGTTCATTTACTTTTCTATATTTTATTTCATTAATTACTTCTTTTAAACTATTCCTTTTCTTGTACTTCCTTGACATTCATTTGCTCTTCTTTTTCTGTTTTCTTCCGGTAAATGCTTTCTAATTTTCTTTTTGATTTCTTCCTTGATCAATGGGGTATTTAGAAGTGAGATACTGTATTTCCAACTATTTAGAGAATGTCTAGAAGTGCTTCTGTCACATATTGAATTTTTAAAGATTTGTCAAGACTTATTTTATGGTTCCAAGTGTTTGACATAATAATGGCTCCGCAAAGGTGATCGCATTCTAATCTCTGGTACCTGTGTAAATATTACCTTACATGGACAGAAGACTTGAAGATGGATTAAGTTTGGTACATTAGGACGATTACTCCAAGTTACTGAGGTGGACTCAACCTAACTACATGAGTCCTTATTATGACCTTTATTTGGCTGAGGTCAGGGTCAGAGGCTGATGTGCTTATGGGAGAATGGTCAGACCAGAACAACATTGCTTGGAAGGGGACTCGAGCCAAGGAATATAGACTCTAGAAGCTAGAAAAGTTGAGGAAACAGATTCGTCATTAGAGCCTCTAAAAAGAAATGTGGCTCGCTGACACCTTGATCTTAGTCCACTGAAACTTCTGTCAGAGTTCTTACATACAGAACTATGAGATAGTAAATGTGATTTGTCTTAAGCCACTACGACTGCTCTTATTGGTTACTCAGCAATAGAAATGTTCATTTGATCTCTCCAGTTTTCTTGAAGAGATCTCTGGTTTTCCCGTTCTGTTGTTTTCCTCTACTTTTTTGAATTGTTCACTTAAGAAGGCCTTCTTATTTCTCCTTACTAATCTCTGGAATTCTGCATTCACTTGGGTATATCTTTCCCTTTCTCCCTTGCTTTTCACTTCTCTTCTTTCTTCAGCTATTTGTAATGCTCCTCGGACAACCACTTTGCCTTCTTCCATTTCTTTTTCTTTGGGATGGTTTTGGTCACTGCCTCCTATACAGTGTTACAAATCTCTGTTCATAGTTCTTCAGGCACTCTTTCTATCAGATCTAACCCCTTGAATCTGTTCATCACCTCCACTGTATAATCATAGGAGATTTGCTTTAGGTCATACTTGTTTAGCCTAATGATTTTCTCTACTTTCTTCAATTTAAACCTGAATTTTGCAGTAAGGAGCTAATGATCTGAACCACAGTCAGCTCCAGGTCTTGTTTTTGCTTCTCCATCTTCGGGTGCAAAGAATATAATCTACCTAATTTTGGTATTGACCATTTGCCGATGTCCATGAATAGAGTCGTCTCTTGTATTGTTGGAAGAGGGTGTTTGCTATGACCAGTGCATTCTGTTGGCAACACTCTCTTAGCCTTTGCCCTGCTTCATTTTGACTCCAAGGCCAAACTTGCCAGTTACTCCAGCTCTCTCTTGACTTCCTACTTTTGCATTCCAGCCCCCTATGGTGAAAAAGACATCTTTTTTTTGGTGTTAGTTCTAGAAGGTCTTATAGGTCTTCATAGAACCAGTCAACTTCAGCTTCTTTGGCATCAGCAGTTGGGGCATAGACTTGGATTACTGTGATGTTGAATGGTTTGCCTTGGAAGTGAACTGAGTTCATTCTGTCATTTTTGAGATTGCACCCAAGTACTGCATTTCAGACTCTTTTGTTGACCATGAGGGCGACTCCATTTCTTCTAAATTAATCCTAAAGGAAATCAACCCTGAATATTCATTGGAAGGACTGATGTTGAAGCTGAAGCTCCAGCACTTTGGCCACGTGATGCATAGAGCAACTCATTGGAAAAGACCCTGATTCTGGGAAAGATTGAAGGCAAAAGGAGAAGAGGGCGGCAGAGGATGAGATAGCTAGATAGCATCACCAACTCAATGGATATGAATTTGAGGAAATTCCAGAGATAGTGAAGGACAGTGACGCCCTGCATGCTGCAGTCCATGGGGTCACAAAGAGTTGGATGCAACTTAGCGACTGAACAACAGCAGCAGCAATAGAAAATGAATAAACCTAATGTCTTAGTCCATTGGGCAGCTATGAAAAAATACCATTGACTAAGTAGCTTATAAACAACAGAAATTTGTTATTCACCGTTCTGGAGGTGGGAAGTCCAGGATCAAAGCACCAGAATGGAATGGTCGGATTTTGGTGATGATTCCCGTGCCCTCACATAAGGGAAGGTGATGGGGAGCTCTGTGGGACCTCTTTTATAGGAGCACTAACCACATTCATGACCACCCACCCTCATGACCAATCCACTCTCATGACCTGTCTAATCATCTTCCAAAGATCCTATCACCTGAATATGAATCTGTTTTGGTCAATGTTCCTGGGGCAGTTGCAAATGTCCTTTGCTCTTGTTGGGTGAAGTCTTCTACAGAGATCAGTTGGGTCAACTTTTTCAAGTTGTCTAGTGTCCACATTGATGTTCTGTCAGTTTGAAGAATAAGTGTGGCAATCTCTGACCATAATTTTAGATTAGGTTATTTGTTCTTCTAGCAATTTTTACTTCATGTGTTTTGAAACTCTCTTACTTAGATAATTGTTTAGGGTTTTTAATGTCTTCTTGCTCAATTGATGACTTGACCTCTTTATCATTAGGAAATTGGTTTCTGAATCCCTGGTAATATTCTTTGCTTCAAAATTTATTTTGCCAAGTATAAAAAGTGTAGTCACTCCAGCTTTTAAAAAATATTACTAGAATGCTGTGTCATTTTTTCATCCTTCTACTTTAACCTATTTGTGTTTTTATATTTAAAGTAGATTATTTTAGACAGCATATAGTTATGTCTTTTTTTATCCAATCCTTATCCATATGCATGTAATGTATATATGTATTTATAGGCATACCTCATTTTATTGTGCTTTCTTTTATTGCAGTTTGCAGACATTATATTTCTTATGAATTGAAGTTTTTGGCAACAATGAATTGAGAAAGTCTGCAGATGCCATTTTTCAAAAAGCATTTCCTCACTCTGTGTCTCTGTGTCACATTTTGGTAATTCTCATATTTCAGAGTTTTTCACTGTTATTAGTTATGTGATCTGTGGTCAGTCATTTTTAATGTTAGTTGCTGCTGCTGCTAAGTCGCTTCAGTCGTGTCCGACTCTGTGCGACCCCACAGACGGCAGCCGACCAGGCTCCCCTGTCCCTAGAATTCTCTAGGCAAGAACACTGGAGTGGGTTGCCATTTCCTTCTCCAATGCATGAAAGGGAAAAGTCAAAGTAAAGTCGCTCAGTCATGTCCGACTCTTAGCGACCCCATGGACTGCAGCCCACCAGGCTCTGCCGTCCATGGATTTTCCAGGCAAGAGTACTGGAGTGGGGTGCCATTGCCTTCTCCATTAATGTTAGTACTAGGATTCACTGAAGGCTCAGGTGATGGCTACTTTTCAGCAATAAATATTTTTTTTAATTTAGCTATGTACATTTTTTTTTAGGTTAGTGCTATTGTACACTTGGTAGACTATAGTATAGTACAAATATAATTTTTATATGCACTAAAAAAACAAAAAAATGATGTGAAATGCTTTATTGCAATATTTGCCTTATTTCAGTGGTCCTGAACTGAACCTAGAGTATCTTTGGGATATTACTGTATATTTTGGGGTTTAAATCTAACATATCATTATTTGTTTTCTATTTTTCTTATTTGTCCATTGTTTGTTCTTTCCTTTATTGTGCTTATTCTTCTGAATTTAACATTTTTTTCTTGATTTCATTTTATTGTTGGCTTATTAGCAGCAATTCTATGTTGTGTTATTTTAGTGGGTATTTTGTAACATTTTGTACATCTTAAATTTTTTATTGTCTGTGTTTAAGTAATATAATATCACTCATTTCTTTGTGTGCATTAACCTTAAAGCAGTCTGCTTTCATTTCCTTCCCCCTGGCCTTTGTGTCATTGTTGAATCTATTTTATTGCTTCATATTTTATAAAACTCTTGTTATACTTTTAGTAGTTTTGATACAGTCAGATTTATTCAGAGATATTAAAAGTAAGAAAACATTTTCTCGTTTACCTACATACTTATTGTGTCCAGCATTCATCATTTCTTTTTCTTTTTTTTGTAAATCCAGACTTTTAAAGATTTTATTTCATATTGGAATATGGTAGACAAACAATGTTGTGTTAGTTTCAGGTATACAGCAAAGTGATCCAGTTCATACACATGTATCTATTCTTTTTCAAATTCTTTTCCCATTTAGGCTACTACAGAATATTGAGCAGCTTCCCTGTGCTATATAGTAGGTATTTGTTGATTATCTGTTTTAAATATAGCAGTGTTTACTATCATTTCCTACTATCTAAGCTGTTGCTACTGCTGCTAAGTCGCTTCAGTCATGTCCGACTCTGTACGACCCCACAGACGGCAGCCCACCAGGCTCCCCTGTCCCTGGGATTCTCCAGGCAAGAACACTGGAGTGGGTTGCCATTTCCTTCTCCAGTGCAGGAAAGTGAAAAGTGAAAGTGAAGTCGCTCAGTTGTATCCAACTCTTAGCGACCCCATGGCCTGCAGCCCACCAGGCTCCTCCGCCCATGGGATTTTTCAGGCAAGAGTACTGGAGTGGGGTGCCATTGCCTTCTCCGAGGGACATACTTTAATACTTCATTGCTGATCTGCTGGCAGTACATTATATCTGCTCAAATATCTGGAAAAAAATATTTTACTTTCGTAGGGCTTTGGAAAATTTTAAATTGTAGCATTTTCCTTTCACTATTTTTGTATATAATCTTTTGGTTTCCATTGTTACTAATGAGAAATCGATGTTTAACCTTATTGTTCCTTTGTGTGTAATGACTTTTTTCTCCTTCCATCTGCATTAAAAGTTTTTTCCTCTTTGTCACTGATTTTGGCCAATTTGATTATGATGTGCATAGTTGTGAGTTTTTGTTTTATGTTTCTTGTGCGTGGGATTTATTGACATTCTTAAATTTATGAAGTTGTAGTTTTCATGAAATTTAGAAAATATTAAGCCATTATTTCTTGATTTTCTCCCACTTCTCTCTTTTGTTTTAGGAATTCTAACAATATTGTATTAAACTGTTTGAAATTGTTTTTTGCTCACTAAGTCTTATTTTTATTTCTTACTCATTCTGTGTTTCACTTTGGGTATTTTTGTTACCTGTGTCTTCAAGTTCATGAATATTTTCTTCTATAGTATCCAATCACACCCAGTGTATCTTATCTATAATCTCAGACATTATATTTTCTATTTCAAGAATGTTTCTACTTAACAGGGTCCATCAATTTTCTGCCTTCTTGAGTTATAAAATTACAGTTATTATAACTCTTTTAATGTCCTTGTCTGCACATTCTGTGATTTGTGTCATTTCTGAGTTTTTTCAGTTGATTTATTTTTTCTCTTCCTTATGGGTAATATTTTGATTAGTTGCCAGACATTCTGATTTTTAGTTTTTTGGGTGTTTATCAATTTTGATAGGTAAGTTTTACCTTTGTTCTGCAATAGAGTTAACTTGCTTCAAAAATGTTGATCTTGTCAAGACTTTTTTTTTTTTCTTTAATAGACCAGAAGAAAGCATAATTTAGTCTAGGGTTAATCTTTCCATTCATGAGGCACTACCCATAGGGGTACTCTACTCTATGACACATGATTTACAGGTTATCTTCCATGGTTGGAGCATGAACTGTTCCCAACCCTATCTGAGTTTTGAGGATTTTTCTCTCTGCTCCTTTCACATGGTCCTTTCCCCAGCCTTGTATAGTCTTTTCAGCAGTACATAGCATTTGAAGGTGAAAAAGGAGAGTGAAAAAGTTGACTTAAAACTCAACATTTAGAAAACTAAAATCATGGCATCCAGTCTCATCACTTCATGGCAAGTAGATGGGGAAACAGCGACAGACTTTATCTTTTTGGGCTTCAAAATCACTGCAGATGGTGACTGCAGCCATCAAATTAAAAGATGCTTGCTCCTTGGAAGAAAAGCTATGACCAACCTAGATAGCATATTAAAAAGCAGAGACATTACTTTGCCAACAAAGGTCTGTCTAGTCAAAGCTATAGTTTTTCCAGTAGTCTTGCATGGATGTGAGAGTTGGACTGTGAAGAAAGCTGAGTGCCGAAGAATTGATGGTTTTGAACTGTGGTGTTGAAGAAGACTCCTGAGAGTCCCGTGGACTGCAAGGAGATCTAACCAGTCAATCCTAAAGGATATCAGTCCTGAATATTCATTGGAAGGACTGATGCTAAAGCTGAAACTGCAATACTTTGGCCACCTGATGTGAAGAACTGACTCATTTGAAAAGACCCTGATGCTGGGAACGATTGAAGGTGGGAGGAGAAGGGGATGACGGAGGATGAGATAGCTGGATGGCATCACCAACTCAACAGACATGAGTTTGAGTAAGCTCTGTGAGTTGGTGATAGACAGGGAAGCCTGGTGTGCTGCAGTCCATGGGGTCACAAAGAGCTGGACATGACTGAGCGTCTTCACTTTCACTTTTCACTTTCATGCACTTGAGAAGGAAATGGCAGCCCACTCCAGTGTTCTTGCCTGGAGAATCCCAGGGATGGGGGAGCCTGGTGGGCTGCCGTCTATGGGGTCGCACAGAGTCGGACATGACTGAAGTGACTTAGCAGCAGCAGAGCCACAATAATCTGTGGCATTCAAAGGCTTACATCATTTTTTTCTTCTTGGAAATCTTTGTCCTATATTACTTAATATCCAGTATCTGAACAGCAGTGTTTTGTATAATTGGTCTGCTTTACTAGTTGTTTTGGCAGAAGGACAAGTCCATTCCCTGATACTCCATTTTGAAAGAAAGTAGAAAGCCTACATATAATTTTCAGTTCATATAGTAATTGGATTAATACGATAGCGATACATGATGACTGTTAACTATATAAGTTTTATGCTTTTACTGATAAATTGCTTAATTTATAGTTTGAAATTAAGTTTTCAAGTACTTTTCAGATAAATGACATTTTATAGACATGTATCAATATATTTTAAGTTTCATAAGGAAATACTATTGCAAATTCCAGCAAGCTGCAAGTTATGAAAAAGTTTACAATCCCTAGATGAAATTGTTCATCAATATTTATAATCTACACTCTGTGGAAGCAGTTATTTTGAAAAGTGGCTGAAAGTGAAAAGTAAAAAGATCCAATTCCTATTTAAAAATATCCACGAGACCACGAGGCACCAAGAATTCTCAGTCCAAAGACAAATGTCACTGTTTTATTTTCACAAAATTGTATCAGTGATGCATCAAACAAGCAGCAATAGTTTCTGATAAAAAATATTTAATTTTTATGATTGTTTTTGCTTAATTAATATAGTTTAATATTTGCTTTAGTTGACTTGTTACACAGGGAGAGAAATTAGTGTATATAGCTAAAAGTAAGTATTTCATGTTATTTTAGAATTTCTGCTTGTAATTTACTTCTTTTTTATATGCTATAGCATAAAAGATGTATGAAGAGTTTAGTATTTAATTGTTATTTGCATAACAGGACATCTTCGTACCATATCCTTTTTGCAAGCCAAAACTTTCATATAGATTTTGCTTTAATTATTGTCGATAGTTTTTAAATATGTTTATGTGGTACTTTTTTATATTGCAGTTCTTTTGAGTACTTTCAGTTATAATGTTTCTATGTATGTTTAAACACATTTAACAGATCACAATTTTAAAAGTGTTACATGAATAAGGAGACACATTAACTGATATGTAAGAAAGTAGAAAAGTACTTCATCTGGTTTGATCCAATTTGGATCTAATTTTGCTTTTAATGAGAAAAAACTTAGTAGTGTGATGATAGACTTTTGTATATTTCTGAAAAATTAAGAAAATAAAGAGGATTGATAATAATTGTTTCTAAGTATCTTCTGTATTTAATCCGTCAAAGGCTAATATAAAGTAGTGCTTCCTACGGAAATGGCGGATATTGTACATTTATATAAATTTTTGGCTATACTCTCCAACAGATGGAGAAGGCAATGGCAATCCACTCCAGTACTCTTGCCTGGAAAATCCCATGGATGGAGGAGCCTGGTAGGCTGCAGGCCATGGGGTTGCTGAGGGTTGGACGCGACTGAGCGACTTCACTTTCACTTTTCACTTTCCTGCATTGGAGAAGGAAATGGCAACCCACTCCAGTGTTCTTGCCTGGAGAATTCCAGGACGGGGGAGCCTGGTGGGCTGCTGTCTTTGGGCTCGCACAGAATTGGACACTACTGAAGTGACTTAGCACTTAGCATCCAACAGATGTTTCTTAAGTTTCAGTCACACACAGGATATTTTGCTAGGGGATGAAATAGTACTGAAAGTATTCTCCACTGTCAAGTAGCTCAAAAAATGTTAATCATCATTGTCTTCAGTTCAGTTCAGTCTCTCAGTCGTGTCCGACTCTTTGCGACCCCATGAATCGCAGCACGCCAGGCCTCCCTGTCCATCACCAACTCCCGGAGTTCACCCAGACTCACGTCCATGGAGTCAGTGATGCCATCCAGCCATCTTATCCTCTGTTGTCCCCTTCTCCTCCTGCCCCCAATCCCTCCCAGCATCAGAGTCTTTTCCAATGAGTCAACTCTTCGCATGAGGTGACCAAAGTACTGGAGTTTCAGCTTCAGCATCATTCCTTCCAAAGAAATCCCAGAGCTGATCTCCTTCAGAATGGACTGGTTGGATCTCCTTGCAGTCCAAGCGACTCTCAAGAGTCTTCTCCAACACCACAGTTCAAAAGCATCAATTCTTCGGTGCTCAGCCTTCTTCAGAGTCCAACTCTCACATCCATACGTGACCACAGGAAAAACCATAGCCTTGACTAGATGGACCTTTGTTGGTAAAGTAAAGTCTCTGCTTTTCAATATGCTATCTAGGTTGGTCATAACCTTCCTTCCAAGGAGTAAGCGTCTTTTAATTTTATGGCTGCAGTCACCATCTGCAGTGATTTTGGAGCCCAGAAAAATAAAGTCTGACCCTCTTTCCACTGTTTCCCCATCTATTTCCCATGAAGTGATGGTAAATAATCCTAAAGTAGTCTAAGGTGTCAGCATATCAATGACATGGCAAATGTAACAAATATTAAGTCTCTTAATGTTATGACTTCTAGGGTAAATCTAAAGAAGAATAAAGGAAAGAATGAAATAACAAGTTGATTGAGAAGAGTTGATGAATAGAAATGTTTTATGAGCTCACAGGAATGTGTGAAAAGAGAAAAAAGGTACATAATAAAGGGTTCAAATAAAAATTAAATAGTAAAATGAAAATACAAGCCTAGCTATATCAGTAACTATATTAAATGTAAGTAGACTAAATATACCAAGTTGAAAAAATACTGATAATTTTTAAAGGAGACACAGTTTAGATATAATGATTCAAAATGATTGGAAGTAAAATTATACCAAAATTATTCTAGACAAAAAGAAAACTGAATCATACAAAGTGCACTTTAAAGCAAGATTCATTGCTAGCGTTAAAGAGGTATATTTCACCAAGATGAAGAGGTAACAGACCCACTGAAGAGATGGCACAATCCTGAATCTGTATGTGCCTAAAATGTAGCTTCAGAATGTATGAAATTAATGAAAACAGATTGCTATTTAACAATCCGATGTAGTACTTAATTGTTGTTGTTTGGTCTCTATGTCATGTTTGACTCTGCAACTGCATGGATTGTAGCTGGCCAGGCTCCTCTGTCCATGGAACTTTTCAGGCAAAAATACTGGAGTGGGTTGCCATTTTCTCTTACAAGGGATCTTCCCGATTCAGAAATTGAACCTGTGTATCCTGCATTGGCAGGAGAATTCTTTATGAACTGATGAGAAAATTTTAAAGTGGTTGTTTGGATGGGAATATTGTAGTATTATTTTCAATATTCTCTTTTAAAGGATAATTTTAAGCAGAAATTGATGACATCTTTGCCATTTACTATGTGTAAGGCCTCCCCAGACAGCCATTTTGCTTTTTTGCTTTTGTTTTCCATGGGGATAGTCCTGATCCCTGTCTCCTGTACAATGTCACGAACCTCTGCCCATAGTTCATCAGGCACTTTATCTATCAGATCTAGTCCCTTAAATCCATTTCTCACTTCCACTGTATAATCATAAGGGATTTGATTTAGGTCATACTTGAATGGTCTAGTGGTTTTCCCTACTTTCTTCAATTTCAGTCTGAATTTGGCAATAAGGAGTTCATGGTCTGAGCCACAGTCAGCTCCTGGTCTTGTTTTTGTTGACTGTATAGAGCTTCTCCATCTTTGGCTGCAAAGAATATAATCGATCTGATTTTGGTGTTGGCCATCTGGTGATGTCCATGTGTAGAGTCTTCTCTTGTGTTGTTGGAAGAGGGTGTTTGCTATGACCAGTGCATTCTCTTGGCAAAACTCTATTAGTCTTTGCCCTGCTTCATTCCATATTCCAAGGCCAAATTTGCCTGTTACTCCAGGTGTTTCTTGACTTCCTACTTTTGCATTCCAGTCCCCTATAATGAACAGGACATCTTTTTTGGGTGTTAGTCCTAAAAGGTCTTGTAGGTCTTCATAGAAGCGTTCAACTTCAGCTTCTTCAGCATTACTGGTTGGGATAGACTTGGATTACTGTGATATTGAATGGTTTGCCTTGGAAACAAACAGAGATCATTCTGTCATTTTTGAGATTGCATGCAAGTACTGCATTTCGGACTCTTTTGTTGACCATGATGGCTACTCCATTTCTTCTAAGGGATTCCTGCCCGCAAGTAGATATAATGGTCATCTGAGTTAAATTCACCCATTCCAGTCCATTTTAGTTCACTGATTGCTAGAATGTTGACATTCACTCTTGCCATATCCTGTTTGACCACTTCTAATTTGCCTTGATTCATGGACCTAACATTCCAGGTTCATATGCAATATTGCTTTTTACAGCATTGGACCTTGCTTCTATCACCAGTCACATCCATAGCTGGGTATTGTTTTTGCTTTGGCTCCATCCCTTCATTCTTTCTGGAGACCTTACAAATAACTGTAAAAAGAAGAGAAGCGAAAAGCAAAGGAGAAAAGGAAAGATATAAGCATCTGAGTGCAGAGTTCCAAAGAATAGCAAGAAGAGATAAGAAAGCCTTCCACAGCGATCAATGCAAAAAAATAGAGGAAGACAACAGAATGGGAAAGACTAGTGATCTCTTCAAGAAACTTAAAGATACCAAGGGAACGTTTCATGCAAAGATGGGCTTGATAAAGGACAGATATGGTATGGACCTAACAGAAGCAGAAGATATTAAGAAGAGGTGGCAAGAATACACAGAAGAACTGTACAAAAAAGATCTTCACAACCAAGATAATCACGATGGTGTGATCACTCACCTAAGAGCCAGACATCCTGGAATGTGAAGTCAAGTGGGCCTTAGAAAGCACCACTACGAACAAAGCTAGTGGAGGTGATGGAATTCCAGTTGAGCTATTTCAAATCCTGAAAGATGATGCTGTGAAAGTGCTCCACTCAATATGCCAGCAAATTTGGAAAACTCAGCAGTGGCCACAGGACTGGAAAAGGTCAGTTTTCATTCCAACCCCAAAGAAAGGAAATGCCAAAGAATGCTCAAACTACCGCACAATTAAATTGCACTCATCTCACACAGTGGTAAAGTAATGCTCAAAATTCTCCAAGCTAGGCTTCAGCAATACGTGAACTGTGAACTTCCAGATGTTCAAGCTGGTTTTAGAAAAGGCAGAGGAACCAGAGATCAAATTGCCAACATGCATTGGATCATCGAAAAATCAAGAGAGTTCCAGAAAAGCCTCTATTTCTGCTTTATTGACTATGCCAAAACCTTTGACTGTGTGGATCACAATAAACTGTGGAAAATTCTGAAAGAGATGGGCATACCAGACCACCTGACCTGCTTCTAGAGAAACCTATATGCAGTTCAGGAAGCAACAGTTAGAACTAGACATGGAACAACAGACTGGATCTAAATAGGAAAAGGAGTACGTCAAGGCTGAATATTGTCACCCTGCTTATTTAACTTATATGCAGAGTACATTATGAGAAATGCTGGACTGGAAGAAGCACAAGCTGGAATCAAGATTGCCGGGAGAAATACCAATAACCTCAGATGTGCAGATGACACCACCCTTATGGCAGAAAGTGAAGAGGAACTAAAAAGCTTCTTGATAGTGAAAGAGGAGAGTGAAAAAGTTGGCTTAAAGCTCAACATGGGGAACACATGTATACCTGTGGCGGATTCATTTTGATATTTGGCAAAACTAATACAGTTATGTAAAGATTAAAAATAAAATAAAATAAAAAAAACAACAACACTTTGAAAAAAAAAAAAAAAAGAAAACTAAGATCATGGCACCAGGTCCCATCACTTCATGCAAAATATGTGGAAACAGTGGAATCAGTGGAAACAGTGTCAGACTTTATTTTTCTGGACTCCAAAATCACTGCAGATGGTGATTGCAGCCATGAAATTAAAAGACACTTACTCCTTGGAAGGAAAGTTATGACCAACCTAGATAGCATATTCAAAAGCAGAGACATTACTTTGCCAACAAAGGTCCGTCTAGTCAAGGCTATGGTTTTTCCAGTAGTCATGTATGGATGTGAGAGTTGGACTGTGAAGAATGTTGACTGTGAAGAATTGATGCTTTTGAACTGTGATGTTGGAGAAGACTTTTGAGAGTCCCTTGGACTGCAAGGAGATCCAACCAGTCCATTGTAAAGGGGATCGGTCCTGGGTGTTCTTTGGAAGGACTGATGCTAAAGCTGAAACTCCAGTACTTTGGCCACTTCATGAGAAGAGTTGACTCATTGGAAAAGACTCTGATGCTGGGAGGGATTGGGGGCAGGAGGAGAAGGGGACGACAGAGGATGAGATGGCTGGATGGCATCAGCAACTCAATGGATGTGAATTTGAGTGAAATCTGGGAGTTGGTAATTGACAGGGAGGCCTGGCGTGCTGCAATTCATGGGGTCACAGAGTCGGACATGAGTGAGTGACTGAACTGAACTTGCCACTTTACTGGAGCACAAATTTCTTTAGATATATACATCTATGGTTTAAAAAAGCAGAAAACAGGCTATAAGTACGATTAGAAGCCAATTCTAAAATTCCAGAAAAATTTCACCTTTCTCGGTTGCTGTTATCTTAGGCTGCTACCATTTATATGTATTGTGTCATGTATTTTGGAAATCAGACAGCTAGTATGTAGCAAGCAGCTTTAAGCCATACCAGTCAGTTTGTCAGTGATGATGTCCTCGTTACCATGCCAATGGATCCTGCTTAGTCCTTGTGCTATTCACGTCTCCGTAGCATTTCTCACTGATTTCTTTTTTTCATTCTGAACTACTTTTTTCTCTGATTTCTGTTAAATCTGTCCATCCCCCATTTGTGACTTCAGTTAAGCTATTCCTTTGCCTTTGCTTTTGTTATCTCATCTATAAAATAAAGATGGTACTGCTTACATCATAGGGTTATCATGATAATTAAATAACATAATTATGTAAAATAGAACCCTGCCTGTACTACAGTAAATTATTGCAGTAAGCAGCAGATAGATGATCATTTTCTGCCTCCTCAGCACCATTATCATCACTGTTATGTAAGGGTGTTTTTAATCTTCTTATCATATATCTCACCTGTTTAAGTTCTTCTACGATTTCTCATACCGTTTAAGATAAATGGTATTTATTTTACTTGTCTATAGTAGGTTGATATCTTACAACAAAAAGTAGTACAACAATTATGCCTGCTTATATAACAGTTGAAAATGAAATAGTTTATTTTAAATAATTTAGTTTAATTCACTTTTTTTAGCTTCTTAAGGTTGGAGTTTAGATCACTGATTTTTGAACTTTCTTCTTTTATATGCCTCTGATACTATAAATTAACCTCAATGCATTGCTTTAGGCACATTCCACAAATTTTGGAAAGTTTTAAGTTCATTTTCATTCACCCCAAAGTATTTCTTAATTTCCCTTGTGATATACTCTTTGACTCCTGAGTCATTTAAAGTTGTCTTAATTCTCAAATACTTTGGTTTTTTCCATGTGTGACCCTCTTATTATTTCCTAATTTAATTTTCTCTGTGGCCAGGGAAAACTATTTATGATTTTAATCTTTTATATTTATTGGCTTTGAGTTTTGCTTGTTTACCTTTTGCCCAGCATATGGCTGCTTTTGCTGAAAATTCGTATCTATTTAGAGAAACAAGTGCACTTTTCAATATTTTGTTATTCTTTAAATGTTAGTTGAGTATTTGGTGGATAATATTGTTCAGTATTCTGTACCTTATTTTCTTTCACCTTTTTCTGTCAATTATTGAGAATGTTTTTGGAATTGCCAACTATATTTGGTGATTTTTTCAGTTTCTTATTTCAGTACTCTCCGATTTTCCTCTTAATTCTTTGCAATTGCACTCTTTCCTACAGATATTTACTTTGGCTAGTATTCCTGCTGTATTGACCCTTTTATTGTTATAGCAGCTCTTTATTTTATTATCTCTAATTCTTGCCATCCCAAGGTAACTTGCAGTTCCAGCGTCTGTCTACTCTCTTTTTTTGTTTGTTTGTTTCTGTTGATGACTTTTCTTGTCTTAACTTCCTAACTATCGCTTAGCCTTTGTCCCAGTGCAAATATAACCTCCTCGTATACATGACTCTTCTCTTAAACTGGCAGATTCTTCAGCATATCACATTTTGTTGTAATTATGGTTTCACTCCAGTTCAGTTCAGTTCAGTCGCTCAGTCATGTCCAAATCTTTTATCCCCTATTAGCATCAGACCTCTGTTACAATAGAAACTGTCCTCATTGCTTAGGTGAAGTAATTCAATGAATAGTTTTTAAATTAAGAGATGAGTAATCTATTTCTCCCGAGGGAGAAATCACAGCAAGTCTACATAGAGAGGGTTTGGAGAAAATGGAATCCTCTTACACTGTTGGTGGGAATGCAAATCGATACTACCACTATGGAGAGCAGCATGGAGATTCCTTAAAAAGCTAGGAATAAAGTAACCACATGTGGATTCTTATAAAACAAAACCAAACCTTTTTTTTTCTCCAAAAATGAAGTTTTATAGTAGTTTTATTAGATAAAATCTTTTGTAAGGAGTAGAAACTGTCTCTGATAACAGGCAGATGGAAAATATATTATTAGCATAACATGCTACTTAAAATGTGAAGCAGGGAATAAGTAATCCAGTTTACAATAGACAGAAAGCTCTTAGTCCTAGAAGTTTTCAGTTCTGAGAAGTGCTTTACATTCTTGCCTGGTCATGGCTACTGTAGTGAGTGAAGTCTCATGGATTTTTCTATTCTTCTATATTACTCAGTCAAGATCTGAGAATCATAGGTGAATGAGTCTGGCAAATTTAGGTCACCCGTCTATTCCATTGTTGTACCAGAGGGTGGAAGAAAAAAGATTTCCCAAAAGAGCTTTCTTAGCTTCCATACTGGAATATATGAGACTAGAGTACACTGCCTCAGTAAGAAAACAAATGTTTGAATAAAATAATTCCTTGTTGGGGCAGGAGGTTTTTTCTAGTGACCAGAAATCAACAAATATATGCTATCATAGGTGACCTTGCTCAAAATATATAATTATCTAGGGAATGAAAGTATCTTTCTGAAATTGATATTTGCCTATATTAGGAAAATATTACATATTTCACTGAGGAAATTATACAATTGTTATTGAAGTGAGAAAAGAGACTTCCTGTATTTTTAAAATACACAGGAAGTATATTAATTTTAATTTTAATTAACCTGGAGCAAGGTAAATTATATATAATATATTTTTTTTAATCACTGCCGGTCTTCTGTGAATGTTTTTATCTACCTCTCCAGGTGACAGTTGCTTACTTTCTTCATGGTGCTATAGAGTAGGTATTGAGAACACAGATCCTAAATCAGACTATACCTTTACATTTTCCATTTTCGAGCTGTATGATTGGGAAGGAGTCTTTTAAGTGTCAGTACTTCAGTTTCTTCATTTGCAAAACTGGAAATAATAATAGAGTCTGCCTTTATTAGTTTTCTTGCTAAGTAGCATTTAGCCACAAACGTATCAGCTGAAGACAACATCCATGTAGAGCGTCAGTTTTAGGGTCAAGCTCGTTCCTCTGCTCAGTGTTTCCCCAGGTGTAGTCACGGTGTCTGCCAGGCTCTTATCTGTGCCCAGATGTTTTGGCAGAATTCGGTTGCTTGCAGTTGTAAGACTGAGGTCCTAGTTTTTTCTGCTGCTTTCAGTCATAGTATGTTCTCAGCCCCTAGAAGCTGACTGCCATTGCCTGCCATCTGACCCTCTAAGAATCATGGCATGTTGCCTCTTCAGTATCAGCTGAATAATCTTTTTTGTTTAAAATCTCTCTCTTTAGTCTGTTAAAGGGGACTCTGATGTAATGTAACAATCATGGGAGTGACTGTTCCATCACCTTTGCCGTAAAATGTAACCTGATTAATGGTGTGGCTTCCATCCTTTTCATAGATTCATGGGAAAGGATGTATAGGGTGTGTACACTAAGGACTGGAATCTTGGAGGCCTTATTAGAATTTTGTCTACCACTCTGTTTTAGGGTAGTTTTGCAGGTTAAAAAAATAATACATGTCAAAATTTCTAGTTAGGACTTAATCAGTGTTGCTGCTGCTAAGTCGCTTCAGTCGTGTCCGACTCTATGCGACCCCATAGACAGAAGCCCACCTGGCTCCCCCGTCCCTGGGATTCTCCAGGCAAGAATACTGAAGTGGGTTGCCATTTCCTTCTCCAATGCATGAAAGAGAAAAGTGAAAGTGAAGTCACTCAGTCGCGTCCGACTCTAGCGACGCCATGGACTGCAGCCTACCAGGCTCCTCCGTCCATGGGGTTTTCCAGGCAAGAGTACTGGAGTGGGGTGCCACCAGTGTTAGCTGTAATTAATATTATTTACATATAAAATTCTTGATTCTCACTAAAAGTAGTCATGTGAAACTAAAATAACCTTCAGATTTTGTAAATAATGCTCAGCTGGATTATAAACTAGATGTATATTTTACAGATAAAATATCAACTTAGATTTAAATTATAAAAATGCCACATCATTCTAATTCTTAGTTATGTGATATACTCTTTCTCTTTAAAACTTCACATTTCTCTCAAGAATTTTTTTTTTATACTTGATATTATTTAATTTTACTCTTATGTGGACAGGTGAAGGATTTTTGTCATCTTGTTTTTTTAATTCAAGGAATTGTATCTACCTTATGTTCAAATACTTCTTTAAGTCCATTTTTCTTTGCTATTTTCAGGTTCTCATTATTTGTCCGATCACATTTCTGTTTCTGTCTTCCAAACCATTTAGCTTTTATTTCAGATTTTCCTTTTTCCTCTCCTTGCTTCTCAATCTATTCTTCTAGCATAATATTTTATTGTTTTCATATATCCATTCATTCTGCTTTTTTTCCACTTATTTTATTTTTTAAATGTTTCCTGATTCTCCTTTCACAAAGTATTCATATTTTCCCTTAAGTTTTAATATGCTTATGGGGATAATTTGAAATTTGGGGGCCTAAGGAAGTTGGCTGCTCTGAAAAGTACTGCGTATGGGAAGGTGTAGTAGACAACAGTCTGTGTCAGACCTAATAACTGTAGGTGGTAGAACGGATGTTGAAAGTGTATAAGATAAAAATCTCCAAGGTGTGTTAATTTGTTATTTAGAAATTTATTACTCAACCCTGAAGCCTGGTGTGCTGTAGTCCATGGGTCACAAAGAATGGGACACGACTGAGCGACTGAACTGATCTTATACCTCAACCCAGTCCTGTTTTATCAACACTAGACTTGCATATCCAGCTACGTTGTTGATATGCCCACTTGATATATAAAAGACATTTCAGACTAACATGTCCAAAAATATTGTCTGTAATATTTTCTCAAAAAAAAACCCAACTTTATTCCTTTGTATAATAAATATATAGAGGATATCCAGGCCACAGGACTGGAAAAGGTCAGTTTTCATTCCAGTCCCAAAGAAAGGCAATGCCAAAGAATGTTCAAACTACCACACAATTACACTCATCTCAGATGCTAGCAAAGGAATGCTCAAAATTCTCCAAGCCAGGCTTCAACAGTATGTGAACTGTAAACTTCCAGATGTTCAAGATGGATTTAGAAAACGCAGAGAAACCAGAGATCAAATTGCCAACATCCGTTGGATCATCGAAAAGGCAACAGAATTCCAGAAAAACATCTACTTCTGCTTTATTGACTATGCCAAAGCCTTTGACTGTGTGGATCACAACAAACTGTGGAAAATTCTGAAAGAGATGGCAATACCAGACCAACTGACCTGCCTCGTGAGAAACCTGTATGCAGGTCAGGAAGCAACAGCTAGAACTGGACATGGAACACCAGACTGGTTCCAAATCAGGAAAGGAGTACGTCAAGGCTGTATATTGTCACCCTGCTTATTGAACTTCTATCCAGAGTTCATCATGAGAAACACTGGCCTGCCTGAAGCACAAGCTGGAATCAAGATTGCTGGGAGAAATATCAATAACCTCAGCTATACAGATGACACCACCCTTATGGCAGACAGCCAAGAAGAACTAAAGAGCCTCTTGATGAAAGTGAAAGAGGAGAGTGAAAAAGTTGGCTTAAAACTCAACATTCAGAAAACTAAGATCAGGCCATCCAGTTCAATCACTTCATGGCAAGTAGATGGGGAAACAGTGACAGACTATCTTTGGGGGCTCCAAAATCACTTCAGATGGTGACTGCAGCCATTAAATTAAAAGATGCTTGCTTCTTGGAAGAAAAGTTATGACCAACCTAGACAGCATATTAAAAAGCAGAGACATGACTTTGCCAACAAAGGTCCATCTAGTCAAAGCTATGGTTTTTCCAGTAGACATGTATGGATGTGAGAGTTGGACTATAAAGAAAGCTGAATGCTGAAGAATTGATGCTTTTGAAAGTTGGTGTTGGAGAAGACTCTTGAGAGTCCCTTGGACTGCAAGGAGATCAAACCAGTCAATCCTAAATTAAATCAGTCCTAAATATTCATTGGAAGGACTGATGCTGAAGCTGAAACTGCAATACTTTGGCTACTTGATGTGAAGAACTGACTCATTTGAAAAGACCCTTATGCTGGGAAAGATTGAAGGCAGGAAGAGAAGGGGACGACAGAGGATGAGATGGTTGGATGGCACCACCGACTCAATGGACATGAGTTTGAGTAAATTCTGTGAGTTGGTGATGGACAGGGAAGCCTGGTGTACTGTAGTCCATGGGGTCACAAAGAGTTGGACAAGACTGAGTGACTGAACTGAATTGAACTGAAGAGGATTATCCAGTACCAGTTGCTGCATATTAACAGGGATATTGACAAACTGGGATACATACAGAAGTAAACTGTACATGGGAATTATATGAATAAGGGTTTAATATTTTGAAACTTCTATGTGGACTAAAATTTTAATTATTTCTATAGAACATTAGAGAGTGGAATTAAAATTAGTTGATAGATATTATAGAGAAATGCGTGTGTATGTGAGTGGGCTTCCCAGGTGGTGCAATGGTAAAGAATCTGCTTGCCAATTCAGGAGACTCAAGAGACGCAAGTTGGATCCTTGGGTCAGGAAGATCCCCTGGAGTAGGAAATGGCAACCCGCTCAAGTATTCTTGCCTGGAAAATCCCATGGACAGAGGACCCTGGCAGATTACAGTCTAGGGCAGCGCAAAGAGTCAGACATGACTGCATGACTAAGCACACATATACATGGAACACTAAACACGTGAATTAAATCAGTCAGTTGATATTATAGAGAGGTATCTGTGGTGTGTAGTTGCTAAGTCGTTTCTGACTCTTTGTGACCCCATGGACTGTAGCCTGCCAGGCTCCCCTGTCTGTGGGATTCTCCAGGTGATAATACTGGAGTCAGTTGCCATTTCCTTCTCCAGGATAGAGAAAGATAGTGCAACTTAAAACAAAATTTCTAATGAATAGACTTGTCCAAAAGAATGGTTTTCCAGCCTTAATAGTGATCACTTCACTTACAAAATTAAGTAGAGGCTTTATTATAGTCATAAGTATTGTAGGGAAAATATAAGTGGCTTTCTAGCTATAGTATTTCATAATTCTACCATTTTAATCACACCATAAGATTTTATATTTTAAACAGATGAGAAAATGTTTATGCCACTTAGTTATTAGAATGCTTATAGTAATTGGTATGTTTGATTAATGAAAAGTTTCTCATTAAATGCTTTAAAGTTACTGTTACTTGTATACTTTGTTTTAGGTAGGCATAAAATGTTCTGAAAAAGTCAGAGCTGATGAAGTACAAATAGTTTAAATGCAATTTGAGTAGGTAAATACAAACTCTTTTAAAGTTTTTTTTTAACTAGTATAAACTCTTACAAATATATATAAAGTAGTGAATGTGGGATATTATACATATCATATAAAATACATTATAAATCTGTACACATCTATCTATCATCTGTTTATCTTTAGACCTGAGGTAAAAGTAAAATTAAATGGAAAGTTTTATAAACTGGATTTTTTAAATAAAATTTTGACTGAAATAATATTAGTATTTGTATTACATTTTCATGGAAATATATAGTTTCCTTTGGTTATAATATATATTTTATTACAAGCTGTATATCAAATGTTTTTGTTTTTACCTATCTCTTGTCCCTTTCCTCAATAATCCCATTATATTTAAAATTTTTTATTCTTTTATTATTCAATAGAACCTTTTAATATGAATTATATAACCTAGAATCCTTATACAGATGGCATATGGCTAAATATTGTAATAATTGCTAAGTTAAAAGGTAAATTAAGGCTTCTCATTCTAAAAGTATTATTTCCACCAAAATCCACTGGCCCCATGATTTTTTTAATACTCATTAACATGTTTGAGGAATAAACATCTTTACTGAGGTTATTTTTTTGTTCTATACCATTATTTTTTAGTCCCTGTTAGTGAGTTATATGGATTGTAAAGGTTTAATTCTAATTGTATCATAAATAATATTCTTACTGAAAGAATTTTAGAAATCACAGTGATTATTTTCTTCTGCCAGATACGTAACATGTCTACCAGAGTAGGACATTTTTAAGTAGGTAGCCACTTGTACACATTAATCAGACTTTAATTGAAGGGGGAGCCTCTGCCATTTAACGTATTATTTGATCAATTTATATATTTAAGACAGCCATTTCCATTTAAAGTAAATCATTCTAATTTTTAAACAATTTTCTTTATTGTCTTCAATAGAGTATTTTATGTTTTAGATTGCCGAACACTAGCATTCAGACATCTTTAAGACTCCTAATTGTGACTGTAACACCCCTAGCTAGCAGTATTATGTGATAAATATACCAATGATGTAGTAATTAAACAGGAAAATTTTTTCTTTGGTAATGTTAGGAATCATGCTGTTCAGTTGATTTGCATCAGCTTCTTGGGGGAGATTTTATTTTGTTAACCCTTATTCTTTATTACTTGTAATGCCATGCAATTGAATTGACAATAAAAAAAGAAAAAAAATTACTGCTATAACTGCAATGCTAATACCTTAAAAACAGAGAGTGCATTGAACTTAAGTACTTTGTATTCTCCTGCAATAATGCTGGAGATCATCATCAACACTTATACATCACTGTTTAAATTAAATTAAATTAGATTGAATCTAAATTACCTGTTTCTGAGTAAATGGAATTTGGTAATTCACTATTAAGTCAATCTGCAAACTGATGTCATAATTTAGATTTGATTTTTTTAATGAGAATGATGCTAGGAATCATTCTTCAATTTGCAAATCTAATTTCCATAGTACACTAGGTGATATCCTCTTACTAATAATAGTTAAGTTATATAGAACCAAAGAGAAAAAGAACAAAATCCTAATGTTGATGTTTGTAAATTTTTATCACAAGTCTGTTAGTATTTTGAACATAGACATGAGTCATTTGAGCACAGAAGAAGATGCTAGCTACTTGACAAACAGGAATTGGAGCCTACAGGAAGTTTTATCTTGTGAATATGGTGTGAAAGTAAAAGTTATAACAGATGTGTATTAATAAAGATGTGCTTAATTGTTCAGTTGTATCCAACTCTTTGTGAAGCCATGGACAGCCTCCTCTGTCCTTGGGGTTTCTCCAGGCAAGAATCTTGGAGTGGGTTGTCGTGTCCTCCCGGGGATCTTCCCAACCCAGGGATTGAGCCCAGGCCTCCTGCATTGCAAACAGATTCTTTACCAGGTAAGCCACCAGGGAAGCCCAAGAATACTGGATTGGTTAGCCTATCCCTGGTCCAGGGGATCTTCTGTCCCAGGCATTGAACTGGAGTCTCCTGCCATTGCAGGTGGATTCTTCACCGGCTGAGCTACTGGGAAAACCTAAATAATAAAGATGTCCTTGTATAATTTTTCCCAAATTAACTCAAAGGACATATTATAATAATAGCATTATTATCATGATTATCTGCTGTTGTTATTATTGTCTTCCAAATGGGAAAAGGTCAATTTTCATTCCAATCCCAAAGAAAGGCAATGCCAAAGAATGCTCAAACTACCGCACAATTGCACTCATCTCACATGCTGGTAAAGTAATGCTCAAAATTCTCCAAGCCAGGCTTCAGCAGTATGTGAACCGTGAACTTCCAGATGTTCAAGCTGGTTTTATAAAAGGCAGAGGAACCAGAGATCAAATTGCCAACATCCTCTGGATCATCAAAAAAGCAAGAGTTGCAGAAAAAACATCTATTTCTGCTTTATTGACTATGCCAAAGCCTTTGACTGTGTGGATCACAATCAACTGTGGAAAATTCTGAAAGGGATGGGGATACCAAACCACCTGACCTGCCTCTTGAGAAACCTGTGTGCAGGTCAGGAAGCAACAGAACTGGACATGGAAAAACAGACTGGTTGCACATAGGAAAAGGAGTATGTCGAGGCTGTATATTGTCACCCTGCTTATTTAACTTATATGCAGAGTATATCATGAGAAATGCTGGGCTGGAGGACGCACAGGCTGGAATCAAGATTGCCAGAAGAAATATCAATAACCTCAGATATGCAGATGACACCACCCTTATGTCAGAAACTGAAGAAAAACTAAAGAGCCTCTTGATGAAAATGAAAGAGGAGAGTGAAAAAGTTGGCTTAAAGCTCAACATTCAGAAAACTAAGATCATGGCATCCAGTCCCATCACTTCATGGCAAATAGATGGGGAAACAGTGGAAACAGTGACAGACTTTATTTTTCTGGGCTCCAAAATCACTCCAAAATCAAAATGAAATTAAAATACACTTACTCCTTGGAAGGAAAGTTATGACCAACCTAGACAGCATATTAAAAAGCAGAGACATTATCAACAAAGGTTTGTCTAGTCAAGGCTATGGTTTTTCCAGTGTTAGTGTATGGATGTGAGAGTTGGACTATAAAGAAAGCTGAGCGCCGAAGAATTGATGCTTTTGAACTGTGGTGTTGGAGAAGACTCTTGAGAGTCCCTTGGACTGCAAGGAGATCCAACCAGTCCATCCTAAAGGAGATCAGTCCTGGGTGTTCATTGGAAGGATTGATGGTGAAGCTGAAACTCCAGTACTTTGGCCACCTGATGCGAAAAGCTGAGTCTTTTGAAAAGACCCTGATGTTGGGAAAGATTGGGGGCAGGAGGAGAAGGGGACGGCAGAGGATGAGATGCTTGGATGGCATCACCAACTCAACGGACATGGGTTTTGGTGAACTCCGGGTATTGGTGATGGACAGGGAGGCCTGGCATGCTCCATTTCATGGGCTCGCAAAGAGTCGGACACAACTGAGCAACTGAACTGAACTGAAATTGTTAAAGGCTTGAGAAATTTGTTATATATATTTTCAAATGAACCTTTCCTTTTAAGATTCTTCTTTTATTAAACTGTTAGCACAACTTCAAGAAATAGCATTGGAAATTGTTAATTTTATCAGTTACTCAACTAATGTATCAGTTCTGATACTCAGAAAATATCTATGTGAGGACTAAATCTAATAATATTTAAGGAATATATTCTTATAGAGAGGAATGGAAAGTTCTTATGACAGTGACAAAATAAGATTGGTTATGATAGTTACAAATGCTCTGGAGATTCAGAGAAGGAAGATATATCAAGTTTATGCTATAATGTCAGAGTTGAGTAGTAAAAATGAGACCATATTGCTCAGAAATCACAAAATATGTACTAATTTGTTCTCTGCAGAGTTTTGGTGAGTCCTTATATGAAATATTGCTACCAGTGCTGTTTTTTATAACCAACAAAATAGTTTCAATTAGATATGATAGCTTAAGTGTAAAATATTTTTCTAAGAATATGGCTTATAAAAATTTTCAATCTTTTCATTTGTAAAATATTTCTAAGAAATTTTCCAGCTTCTCTATAGTAGTATTTTTAAAAGTCATTACTTTTCCTTTGATGTTTAATTAATCTCTTAAGATTTTTAATGCATTCCGTGTAAATACTCATTGTTGTTCAGTCACTCAGTCATGTCTGACTCTATGAGACCCCATGGACTGCAGCACACCAGGCTTCCCTGTCCTTCACCATCTCCCGGAGCATGCTCAAACTCATGTCCATTGAGTCAGTGATGCCATGCAACCATTTCACCCTCTGTAATCCCCTTTCCTCCTGCCTTAAATCTTTCCTAGAATGAGGGTCTTTTCCAACGAGTCAGTTCTTTGCATCAGGTGGCCAAATTATTGGAGCTTCAACTTCAGCATCAGTCCTTCTAATGAATATTCAAGATTGATTTCCTTTAGAATTGACTGATTTGATATCTTTTCAGTCCAAGGGACTCTCAAAAGTCTTCTCCAAAACCACAGTTCAAAAGCATCAATTCTTTTGTGTTCAGCTTTCTTTATGGTCCAACATTCACATACATACATGACTACTGGAAAAGCCATAGCTTTAACTATACAGACCTTTGTAGGCAAAGCAGTGTCTCTACTGTCTAGGTTTGTCATAGCTTTTCTTCCAAGGAGCAAGTGATTTTTAATTTCATGGCTGCAGTCACCATCTGCAGTGATTTTGGAGCCCCTGAAAATAAGACCTGTTACTGTTTCCATTGTTTGCCCATCTATTTGCCATGGAGTGATGGGACCAGATGCCATGATTTTTGTTTTTTTGAATATTGAGTTTTAAACCAACTTTTTCACTCTCCTCTTTCACCTTCATCAAGAGGTTAAAGTTTAGTTTAATTTCTCCCCTCTTTCTGCCATAAGGGTGGTGTTATCTGCATATCTGAGGTTATTGATATTTTTCCTGGCAGTCTTGATTCTAGCTTGTGCTTCGTCCACCCTGGCATTTCACATGATGTACTCTGCATATAAGTTAAATATTCACATAACCTAATAAATATTTTTAGATACTTGCACTCATAATTTGATCTTATAGACTGTAATATTTTTATATAAAACAGAAAAATTTTGTTTCTATGTAATCTCCATTATTAATTTTTAAACTAAAATAATTTTTTATTCTATCATACACCTTTCATTGTACATAGCTGAAATTTGAAGTTTTAAAAAAGTTATTGTTGCAGTTCAGTCAATGAGTCGTCTCTGACCCTTTACAACCCCATGCCCCATAGCATGCCAGGCTTCCCTGTCCTTCACTATCTCCCAGAGCCTGCTCAAACTCCTGTGTATTGAGTTGGTGATGTCATCCAAGCATATCATCCTCTGATACCCGCTTCTTCTCCTGCCTCAATCTTTCCCAGCATCAGGGTCTTTTCCAGTGAGTTGACTCTTCACATCAGGTGGCCAAAATATGGGAGCTTTAGCTTTAGCATCAGTCCTTCCAATGAATATTCAGGATTGATTTCCTTTGTGATAGATTGGTTTAATCTCCCTGCAGTCCAAAGGACTCTCAAGAGTCTCTAACAGCACCACAGTTCAAAAGCATCAGTTCTTCTGCATTCACCCTTCTTTGTCTTTTACCCTGGCATTTCACATGATGTAGTCTGTATGTAAGTTAAATAAACAGGTGAGAATATTCAACGTTGATGTACTTCTTCCCCAATTTTGAACCAGATAGTTGTTCCATGTGCAGTTCTAACTATTGCTTCTTGACCTCGAGGTTTCTCAGGAGACAGGTTAAGGTGATCTAGTAATTTCATGTCTAAGAATTTTCTACAGTTTGTTGTGATCTAAGCAGTCAAAGGTTTTAGTGTAGTCAGTGAAGCAGAAGTAGATGTTTTTCTGAAATTTCTTTGCTTTCTCCATGATCCAGTGAATGTTGGCCATTTGATCTCTGGTTCCTCTGCCTTTTTTAAACTCAGCTTGTACATCTGGAAGTTCTTGGTTCACCTACTGCTAAAGCCTAGCTTGAACTATTTTGAGCATTACCTTGGTAGCATGTGAAATCAGTGCAATTGTACAGTAGTTTGTACATTCTTTGGCATAGCCCTTCTTTGGAGCTGGGATGAAAACTGACCATTTTTAGTCGTATGGCCACTGCTGAGTTTTCCATATTTGCTGGCGTATTGAGTACAGCATTTTAAGAGCATCATCTTGTAGCATTTTAAATAGCTCAGCTGGGATTCTGTCACCTCCACTAGTTTTGTTCATAGTTATGCTTTCCCTGGTGGCTCAGATGGTAAACATCTGCCTGTGATGTGGGAGATCTGGGTGCAATCCCTGGCTTGGGAAGATCCCCTGGAGAAGGAAATGGCAACCCACTCTAGTACGCTTGGCTGGGGAAATCCCATGGAAAGAGGAGCCTGTTAGGCTACAGTCCATGCGGCTGCAAAGAGTCAGACACTACTGAGCGACTTCACTTTCAGTGCTTTCCCACTTGACTTCGTGTTCCAGTATGTCTGGCTCTAGGCGAGTGACCATATCATCATGATTATCTGAGTTATTAAGACCTTTAGTTCTGTGTATTCTTGGCACCTCTTCTTAATCTCTTCTGCTTTTATTAGGTCCTTACTGTTTCTGTCCTTTATCATATGCATCCTTGCATGAAATGTTCCACTGATATCTCCAATTTTCTTGAAGAAATATCTGATCTGTTCCCATCCTGTTGTTTTCCTCTCTTTCTTTGTATTGTTCATCTAAGAGGAAGAGAAGGAAAGGGCAAGGGAGAAAGGGAAAGATATAATCAACTGAATGTAGAGTTCCAGAGACTAGCAAGGAGAGATAAGAAGACATTCTTAAATGAACAATGCAATGGAATAGAACGGTTGTGGGGACCTACTAAATTGGTTTTAAAAACACTTTCTTATGGAAAGCACTGTATTCACTGCTTTCTGGTCCATTAGTCTAAATTAAATGGAGAGAAGAGAATAAAAATTAACCTTCAAAGTTTCAAATTAGATGTGTATAGAAAATATTTTTTTCTTGAAAATTTTATAACTTTCATTGTTTCTTTAGCAACTATTAATGCCTTTTTGAATGCAGATGGTTCAATCACTTATTTAGTAGAAGTATATATGTATGGAAAAAATGACATTTGGCAAGTACTGCATGCTTTAGTAAGACTGTGGCTACATTTGCTTCTTTGGGGTTTAGTTGTAAACCTGTTTTTGAAGTTTTAGAGGTAGAACTGAATGATGAAGGGTTGGTGAACATCACTCTATAAAAGGAAGGTCCCTTTTCACCACTTAAATTATAGGAGAGAAGCTAGGTTGTAGGGGGAAAAAAGATAATTTATAGAAGGTAGTGTTACAAGCATAAACTGCATATAGACTTCTATATTAGCCATTACTCTTGCAGTTTTATATCTTTGAATTAAAACCTGATACTTGAAGAATACCTCCTAAATATGCTAATACGATAATCAGGAACAGGTTGCATTACAAATATAAAACTTTATCTTTTCATTTTAATGGTTTGGTTTCATTTTTTAACACTTAATACCGTTTTTGAAACGATAATATCCTTTAACTTACAGAAAATTTACTCTGAATATGTAGATTTAAAGCTCTATGTGTTTTTACTGACTATTCTTGATTTAAAAAGTAATCGTTTTCCTGAACAGCTTGACCTTCAGTAAAATGAAACTGTTTTGAGACTTTCTATTTAGAGCATTAAGTTGCAAATCTCGAGAAGTTACTGCAATTCATTCACTCCCTGGTGTGTCAGATGGTAAAGAATCCACCTGCAACGCGGGAAACCTGGGTTCCATCCCTGGGTTGCTAAGATCCCCTGGAGGAGGAAATGGCAACCCACTCCAGCATTCTTGCCTTGAGAATCCCATGACAGAGGAGCTTGGTGGTCTACATTTCGTGGGATCACTAAGAGTCAGACACACCTAAGCGACTAAGTACACAAAGACATATAAGTAAAAACTCTAGGCTCTTTGCTAGTTGCTAGAAATGTTTAGCTCAATATTGTACTACTTGACTTCAAATATCTTGAAGTTGAATGGAAAGAGAAGACAGCTGTGCTAATTATTGCAGTGCACTCTGATTAATTTTTGCTAGGAAAGTGTGGAACTTAAGAACTAGCTTCAGAATGCATTGGTTTCCATTTTACCTCCCCTGCTTATTGCCTGAGTAATCTATAAACCTTTATTTTCTTATCTATAAGATGAATTTAATAATATTACCTACTTTATTGGCATATTCTGAGGATTAAATAAATTAGTGTGTAAAAAACACTCTGCGTAGTGCCTGGGCAATGGTAAGCACTTGAATAAGTGTTAGTATTTTAGTAGTACTGCAGTAAAAGTGTATGGTAGGAACAACAGACGTACAATTGAGGGCCACTGTACAGGATCTGGACGTGCCAGGAAGCGGATCATTTGGATAGCAGTTACTCAAGAGAAGAACGTGTTAGTGCAGGAGGAAACAGTTTGTGGCAACCAAAGCGCAGAGGCTGGTAATGTGTGCAGCGTGATCACGGCCCTGTCAGCGCGCTGCGTAGAGAGAAGCAAGGGCCAAGATTTGGGGATCATTGCTTCTATGTCACGGAGAAGGCAATGGCAACCCACTCCAGTGTTCTTGCCTGGAGAATCCCAGGGACGGGGGAGCCTGGTGGGCTGCCGTCTATGGGGTCGCACAGAGTTGGACATGACTGAAGCGACTTAGCAGCAGCTTCTATGTCAAGGAAGGTGGAGTTCAGGCTACAAGTGGTGGAAAAACAGTGGGGATATTTAAGTGGGGGAGTGAAGGATCCTGAGGAGTAGAATTATGGGAAAGTCCTTCAGTTTCAAATAAAGAACATTTTGTAGGCGGGTAAAGAATGACCAGAAACTTATGAGGTTGAAGACAGTTAGGTTTTTACATTAAACCAGGAGGAAAGTTATAAGTGCCTTCACTAAGGCATGTATTTTCTCTAAGAAGAATTAAACTCATTAAATTTTTATAGACAACATTCAAGGTTTTATAATCAGAGTAATTTGTATAGTATTTATGCAGAATTGGCCAGTATGTTTGTTCATCATACATTTTATTCTATTTTTAAAATCATCCATTTTTTATTTAACTGCATTTACAAAATATTACTTTATCAGAAATGATATAAATTTATATTATCAATAAGCAGTGTATTAGTTATCTATAGGAAATTTATGCTTATTAATATCTCAAATAGATTATCTTAGTAGAGCTTATTCAGTAATAGTTAATTTAAGCACCATTGTACTTTATTTTTAAAAATGTAGAGATAGACCTAATATGATTTTGAAATGCTTGCCTGAAACAAGCCCAGTTGTCTTTGAGATATGACTCGATGACTAACTTGGATTACTTAACTCTGCTTTTATGTCATCATTTTGAAGGACTATAATCTGAATAGTGTTTTGAAGAACCTCTCTTTTACTTTCAGTTCGTTAGATGAATTTAATCATTTTAACACATCTCTTCATATTTTCATTTTTTTATATCTCAATATTATATCAGAATTTATAGCAAGCTGACATTTTGCTAAACACACCAATTTGTCCTTCATAATAAGAACATTTTTTCTGTCTTATAAAATCTGACATTTTGTGGTAAATATCAAACTATTAATCTACTTCTACTTTTTCATCAAATCATATATTCAAAATGTTGATCATTATTGTTGTTAATGAAAAATACAGCATATTTTAAATCAGGTTTTAGATTTTGGACATGTTTTCAATATGAATTTGCATTTAAGATTAAATGGACAAAATGTATTATCTTTGTTGCTATAGTTTCAGCTAACTCTGATATTTAGCATTCCAGTTTATCAGTCATTTGGGGCACTTTAAAAGCATGAAGAAAATGAGAATATTGTGAAACTTTAATTGGTTTCCTGATTTTTAAATAATTTTCTTTGAATAATTATTAGATAACTTGAAAAAAATCATTAAAGAAAAGAGAATTTCAGAGGTACATTTTGTTGGTTAAAATTTTAAAACTAAGTTTAAATTCAGCTTAAGTAAACTTTTCATATTTTTCATAGTAATGACCACAAAACCAAATTGGAACATATTGATTATCCGTAAAGAGCCATGTTATAGCCAAGTCTTTCTTATTAGACAATTAGAGATTTTAGAGTCAGAAGTGTCCCATATCCTCTAGAGATACACTTTCAGGAAAACTACGAATATAGTATTGCTTTTGTTGTTATAATTTGTCTCACTGTTGTCTAAATAATATTAGCTAAGTGATCAAAAGACCACTCTGAAAGATCACTTGAAAACAGTATCATTTTTTTCATTGGTTAAAAAGTAATATTTCAGGCAATACCATATAGTTTAGATGAGAAGATTGTAGTCTGAACTAAGTCATCTTCTGAAAGAAATTCCTGGAAGACAAGCCTAGTTAAAAATGTTTATTGTTGAAATTAAGAACTGAGGTAAAATACATATTAAGAAACTATTTCTGATATCTTGGTTTCAAAATATTTTATTTATATGTAGGTAAAATTATAAATGGTAGATAATAATTTTTCTGTGATTATAAATACAAACATTTTATTCACATGCAATTTTTTTAGAACATCTGAACTCTATATAATTTTTCTAAGAGTTAATGCTATTTTATGATCTGAAATTAGAAGGTACTTATAGTCTATATGCTTATTGATTTATAAAGGAAGATCAAATAAATAATTTTTTAATGTTTTGAAGAATAACATCTGTTCTTCCTTCCTTTCATGGCAGTTAATAAGGATTTATGATATGCTAAATTTTGATGTTGTTATTTATTTATTTAGCAGATTTTTTTAAATTAAATGCTTACTATGTACTGTGTCGGAGAAGGCAATGGCACCCCACTCCAGTACTCTTGCCTGGAAAATCCCATGGATGGAGGAGCCTGGTAGGCTGCAGTCCATGGGGTCGCTAAGAGTTGGACATGACTGAGTGACTTCACTTTCACTTTTCACTTTCATGCATTGGAGAAGGAAATGGCAACCCACTCCAGTGTTCTTGCCTGGAGAATCCCAGGGATGGGGGAGCCTGGTGGGCTGCCGTCTATGGGGTCACACAGAGTCGGACACGACTGAAGTGACTTAGCAGCAGCAGCATGTACTGTGTACCAAATAGTGTTCTACATAGTAGAATAATGCCACAGATAATATGAACAAGGCTAGTATTCTCAAGGAGTTTACATTTTAGTGGGGAAAGATATTTTAACTAATAATCAAGCATCAACCAACAAATCAGATAATTTCAGAATGAAATATTTATAAAAGCAGTAGGTTCACATAACAGTATAGAATAAGGGAGAGGGAAGCCACTTTATCTAAGTGTCTTAGAGCAGTGTGTTTGAGGTGAAATTTAAATGATCAGGAGCTAGCCCTATCAACCAATACCACATGAAGACCAGTTGCCAGTATCACTTAGAACAGTTCTTCATTTATCTCTATTTAGTTCTTTTTCTGTAGGTCTTCCGATTTCATTGGAAGGGACCTGGAGTTGCTGGATACTCTTCCTAGATGGAGAAATACTGAGAATAGTCAGATATATTTGCAACTAATGCTCGTATCATTTCTTTCTGCTACTCCTGCCTTTTTCTCCTATCTGTTCTCAGTATTCCTGCCTATTTTTAGATAACCATGTACATTTATATAGAAGATAGGGCACATTTAGTTTTTTTTTTTTTTACACCATTAGAGTCACTAAATTCTGACACAGTTTATAATTTACAATCGTTATTACTGTTTTTGTCTACCTCTGCTACAACCGCTAAGAATCTTTTTTTTCAGTGATATATCCAAGAGTCTGACATGGTGCCCAGATTATAGTAGATTTTCAGTGAAATATTTGATGGCTGAATACATTAACTCTCCAGAGAGGGAATCTTGAGAGGGAATCTGCTTGAGTTAGTATTTGCTCGGCCTTGTTCACCAGTGCAACCAAATCTCCTTGTATCTGCCTTCCATTTTTACACCTGTGCCTGATGCTGGACTCGCTGACACAGTATCTTTCCAAGGCTATCTCCTGTGGAACTTCTTAGAAAATCCCAGGTGGAGAAACAACGAAAGAGATTTGCAACACCCATTGTAATACTGACTTTCTGTTTGAACAACCAATATCAAACGCTGTTCAGCTTGAGTCCCTAGAACCCAGATGGCATGCTAAGTATAGAGACTGCTTGTGCCATGCACACTTTTTCTTCAGCACAATTATGTTAACAGATTAGACACAGACAGATAATATAAGTTTCTGAATGTTTTAGCGGTTTAGTTCATTATTATAGCTTGTAGATGCTTGCCTTGTCTGCTTTCTTTTCACAAATATTCTTTGGGGAAATTCAGGAATGTATTTTCATGTGTGTCTGTGTTTTGCTTACTTGCCTCAAAACATGATTTTTTTTTTCCAAGTTACTTAGCTATATGGACCTAGAAAGGGCAAAAAGCAATAATAAAATTCTGCAGTACCAGCCTGAATCATGTACTTTGTCATCCTAAATGTATTTTAACACTGTTGGCTATAACCAGTGTTTTTGCATTACTTATCTTGAAGGAATACAAAACCCTTTGTAGATTAAAGAGTCAGAGTGATAATAGCTAACACTACATGTATAAATATGTAGTGGTAATGTTAGTTGCTCAGTTGTGTCTGACTCTTGGCAAGTCTATGGACTGTAGGCCACCAGGCTCCTCTGTGCATGGAATTCTCCAGGCAAGAATACTGGAGTGGGTAGACGTTCCCTTCTCCAGGGGATCTTTCCAACCCAGGGATCGAACCAAGGCCTCCTGCATTGCAGGCGGATTTCTTACCGTCTGAGCAATGAGGGAACCCCATATGTGTGTGTCTCCCTCTCTCTATATATATATATGTATGTATATATATGCCTTTTTCCCTCTCCTCAATATATGTCACTTGGTTTTTAAAGATTTCCAGGCTCTGTTCCTCTCCCAGAGTTGGACCTTTTTTCCTTTGTTTCCATTTTCCCTGCTCTGCTCAATTTTGATTTCACTTCCAACCGTTTTTCCTCAATATGGGGTCTGTCTTGGAATAGAGATTTGAGTGGTTGCTTTTGAAAATTCATGTGTCCCAAGCTGTTCTAGCCTCTTTTGGAACTTCTCGAAGACCCTTTGCACTCATATACTCTTGGAGTAGACAAAACCACTTCAGTTTTTACTTCCTGTATTCAAATTGGCCTGCCTGGTTCCAGTGAATGTCTTTTGGATTATCCTGTTCGTTCTCTTCTTACTCCCACGTGGACTCTGGTTCCATATGTGCCTTGTGCTATGGCTTATCAGTACCTGTTCATGTTTCAGCAATCAAGAGGATGAGAATTTTTCCTTTAACTGTGTTGAATTATTTTCTTCTTCTTCTTTTTTTTTTGCAATTTACTTGATATAGATAGGTAATGGGCAGACAGATAGATACTGTGTTTTTTTCTTTTAATGTGGAAACTAAGGGATATTAAAAAAAACTATGCTACCATTGTCACTCTCCACCTGGAACTTGACCTCACCGATTATATTTCTCAGTTTCTGAGTAGTTAAGCTTTTTTTGTTTATATTTAAAATTATAGTTTTAATTTTGTTATAATCTGATAGTACATAAAACCCCTACCATTTGGAATTTTTAAGTAGTTTCTCTGCATAATGTATACTGTCTGCTTTTCTAAATGCACTATGGATTTAGGAAAACATTTGTTTTCCTATTTAATATGCTCCTGATTCTGTCTGCTGTTTTCTAACAGATCTTTTTGAAAGTTCAATCTGTAGTTGCTGTCTCTACTTCCTCACATGACATGTTCGCCTTGCATTCTCTGTTTAAATGAACATTCCCACCCCTTCATTGAAAGTGCGTTTGTTTGTTACCCATGCACAAGGTTGATGTCGGTTCAGTTCAGTTCAGTTCAGTCACTCAGTCGTGTCTGACTCTTTGCGACCCCATGAATCGCAGCATGCCAGGCCTCCCTGTCCATCACCAACTCCCGGAGTTCACTCAGACTCACGTCCATCGAGTCAGTGATGCCGTCCAGCCATCTCATCCTCTGTCGTCCCCTTCTCCTCCTGCCCCCAATCCCTCCCAGCATCCCAGTCTTTTCCAATGAGTCAGCTCTTCGCATGAGGTGGCCAAAGTACAAATTTAATATTAATAGTCATATTCCCATCTTCATCTTACTCAACCAACAAAACCAACCAAGACTTTCTTCTTGCAACATTGCTTTTCCTTGACATCCTTGACACAATGCTCTCCTGATTTCCTCCTACTTAATTGTTCACTTTTTTGTTAGTTCTGATAATGGGGTGGCCCTAAACTTCTTTTTAGTTTTAAATGACTCATATCCAATCTTTACCAGGCCCTCTCACCTTTCACTCCAAATTCTGTGCGCATCAACTTGGTTTTATCTGCAAGGATGTTACCCTTGTACAAGCTACTATCATAGCTAGAAAAATCTAGTGTCCTTCTTGTTAATGTCCCTGCTTTTCTTTATCATCTCTTCCTCACCCAGAAGCCAGAATATTTTTCTTGAGAGTAAGATCATGTTATTATATGACTTAGCTCTTATAAAACATTCCAAACTCTTTATCATGCTAAGGACCTAGGTGAATTAACCCCAACTTGTCACACTGTACTCATTTTGTAGCTCACAATACTGCAGCTGTTGTGACTTCAGTTTCTTAAACATCTCTAGCCTAAGCACGCTATCCTCTAAGCCTCGAATTCTCTTCTAACAGACCTTTGTGTGGCTTTACCATTCTTTTGTATGTCAGCTTACATATGGCTTCAGTAAGTCTGGCAGTAACTGCCTGATCTAAACTAGCTACGTAGCCTTCTCCTTCATCACATCACCTTATTTTTCTTTGGAATATTTGCCATTATCGAAAATTATGACATCCACTTATGAGTCTACCTGGTTATTTTCTGTCTCCTGCTATTGGGATGCCAATTCCAAGAGACAAGGAACTTTGTCTTATTTACAAGGTTGTCCCCAGCTCCTAGAACAAAGCTTGCTTAAGCAGTATTTCTTTGAATCTTTCTTCATGATCTGAATGACTGAATAAATTAATTTTCTGTCTGCTTGTTCAGATCAGTTATGAAAGAGATACACATATTAAAATTTTACTATTTAATTATGTTACCTAATTCTTCTTGAAGTCCAACCTTGTGTTTTCACTTATTTGGCCTGTATTTTGGTGCATATAGGTTTATTATTTTTATGAATTATTTGTGCCGTTTATGTTTTATTAAACCAGGTTTTGATTTTGAATTTCACTTTGCTATTTATATTATCCTTCATGGCTTCATTGTTGTTGTTTTTAAGAGCCAATTTTTTTTTTCTTCCCTCACAATCCTTTATATTTTGGCTATAGGTGTGTTACTGTTGTGGATGTGCTGTCTATAGAAAACATAAAGTAAATTATGCCTTTTAACATGCTATGGAAATCTCTTTCTTTTGATGAGGATTCAGTCTGTCACATTTAATGCAACTGCTTCTATACTTCATCTTATTCTTTTATTTTTAAGCTTATTATTTATTTTGTTTCTTTTTCTTTGTATTTGCTAATTTATTCAAGTCTTTATTCAAGTTATTTTTCTTTATTATTTAGATATTTCTCAACACTGTCTAATTTTACCTTCCTAATCCAATTTATCTTAAACCAATTTCATTTATTAGGATTTCAAAATAATTATCCTTTTGAAGATTATCCAGTTAGTTCTCAATTGCTGTATTCTGAATCATCTTACTATGGTTTTAAGTTATTGTTGACAGTATTATTTGGTAAGCTCTGTTTGTAAGATACTCTCATGGACAGTACCTGGGGAGATGATTCATCTATATCATTTCCATTTTAAAAGATGTTTGTTCTTAAATTTTTTAAAATGTTTTCACCTAGAACCAATCTCCTATAGCAATTATCTTTCCTCAGTCTCTGTGTAAATGCTTTGTAATTCTTCAAATGCTTAGAAGCATTTTGGAAATGAATGTTATTATATTTAAGCTTTCATGTATATACAAAAATTTAACTATCTTCTCGACTCGCTATAATTCTTTGTTTTATATAAGAAACAATATTTCTTATTTTAGAATGCCATTTCATTTCCTTGCCCTGAAAACTGGTACAATTATGAAATTCATTTCCTTTGTTTTCCTTCACTCATGGATTATATCGCTGTTTGCCTTTTGTCTAATGTCTGAAAATGGTTTTTCTGTATATTTTGTTTAGTTTTTAGTTCTTTAAGATGAGAGAAATCTCATATTTGTTAGTCTATTTTCACTGGAAGTGGAAATTGTATTACATATTTTTGAAAGATTTACATAAAAGATTATTAAAGGAGAAGGAGATTTCAAGAACTTAATTGTTCACCTCCAGCTACCTGGAAAAATTCACTAGTGTTGACCAGCTCCTTTATACATGATGTAAAAGCATGATATTTATTGTATTATGCCTACTATATACCAGATATTATGGTAATAATTTTATTTCTATTTATTGAGTTAGTCTTTCCTCTAACACAATGAAGTAGATGCTTTTATTATTACTGTTCACACATGGGACAAAAATAGGTTAAAGAGATTTCTAGAATATTTACACCTAATAAGTGAGAAATTGGCTTTTCATATCAAGTATTCTCTATTCAGATGCTGCATTATTGACTAGTACAATGTATAATAATTCTTCTTCAAGAAATGTTTTACAATATGATCTCTATAATGTTAACAATAGTGGAAAACAACTTTAGATTATTGACTTCTCTCCTGAAATCATTAACATGAAAATATAAACTTTTAATATGTTTTATTCTTTCAGGGGTTTATAACAAAATAATTGCAGCTTCATTAGACAATAATACATGAGAAAAACCAGTTCCCTCTGTTTCCTTCATAGAGTTGAAATTAAGTTTTTTATCTCATAAGCAATTATCAACTGTATTGATAGAAAAATATGACCATTATTAGATGTAGAAATGCATTTGCATGTTTTAGTTAGGCATATTTTATAGGATTTCAAGTGACAATCTTAGCATAGATTACTGAAGTAATTTTATAATAGTTTTCTTAAAGCATTTAGTGTTATAGCCTGTGTAAAGGTTGTCTTCAGTTTTTGGATGTATGAGGTGTTGTCAATGAAATTTTGGTTCTAGCACATATGATTTATAATATGGTAATCCAGATTTCTTGATGATTTAAAAATATTCTATTTACAAATGCCATGAAACATCACCACTTTGAAGAAGAACATAGATTCAGTAAGTTTCAAACTTCCTTTTATTTTGATTTTTCAGATTGCGTTCTCACAACACAACACAATCATGGATCTTGTGCAGTTTTTTGTCACCTTCTTCAGGTAATTTGCTTTTATTGACTTTGAATGTGTTAAATCTGTATTCTGATGGCCTGTCAATCTGTTAGGTAATATCAGTTCTTTAACCTTGAATATGATACAGTGTGTCTTGTATAGTTTTATGTACTTAAATATATACTGCAGAGCGAAAGAAACATATTCGACATGTACTATTACAGGATTATTTTGCTATACTACTATTTAATAGCTAGTTAATTTAGTGGAAAGAAGATGATAACCTTGCGTTCTACTGTCACATAAGTAATTAAAGCCTGTTTTAATTAGTGAAATTAACAGTGTTTTCATCATATTGATTAGGTACGTTTCCTAGCATTAAAATCAATTTTTTGGCTTTCTTAAGTTATTATTGTATGTACTTAGCAATGTGATAAAATCAATAGGGGATGAGAAAAAGGATGTATTTTTTTTGCCCTCAAAGAGCATGTAATCTGGAAGTACTAAATGTGACCTAGACTATACCATAATTTCCTAGAACTTTAGTTATTTGAGATGTTAACAGTAGGTTCACTAAAAAGGGTTCCATAATTAAATATGTTTGGAAAATACTATGTATGTTAAAGTTAAATAGGTCTCTTTATCTCACAGTTTTTAATGTGTTCATTTGCAGTGTATTGTTCTAAAAGAGAGGATAGAGTTTGTAGCATTTCTCAAAACCTAAAAGTTCTTTTCATAGAGCATTTATGTTCATTTCCACGGGATGTAACTAAACAATGGGTGAGGAGAAGAAGCTGAGTTTCACTGATAGAATATATGAGACATGGCATCTAGTTTGGTGGGCTGGGGTGGGTGGCGAGGGAGGTTCTCAAGGGAGGGGACATATGTATACATGTAGATGATTCACTGCATTGTACAGCAGAGACTAACACAACATTATAAAGCAGTTATACCCCAATAAAATAAAAAGACCTAGTTGGTCAATACAGTACTTAAAAAACAAATATTATCTTTATTAACACGATTATGATGTGTACAGCTTATATTGATCCACAGGGTGCCTTTGTGTGAAGTAGACAATCGTGCCTCCTCCTTCTGGTAGACATAGCCCCACATCACAGCACAAAGATGCAGATGATTTTGACCATCACTCACCAAGTTGTCTGGGCTGCTTTGTACAGTAAAGAAAGTGAAAGTCGCTCAGTCGTGTCTGACTCTGCGACTCCATGGACTGTATAGTCCATGGAATTCTCTAGGCCAGATACTGGAGTGGGTAGGTGTTCCCTTCTCCAGGGGATCTTCCCAACCCAGAGGTTGAACCCAGGTCTCCCACACTGCAGGCAGATTCTTTACCAGCTGAGCCACAAGGGAAGCTTTGTACAGTAAAGAACCTGTTAAACCCAGTCCTTGACACAGATGGTATGCCCAGTACTTCCTCTGCACCTAAATAAATGATAAGTATTGGTTATCTTATCAAGATACCATACAGTACTTGAATTCCTAATCCCTTATCCACAGGAGTGAGCAAACATTTTTTTATAAAGGGCTGGTTAGTAAATAATTTCAAGATTTGTGGGCTATAAGGTGTCTGTGGTGCTAAAGCAGCCGGAGTCAGTTTGGAAACAAATGGGAGTGACTATTTATGTTCCAATAAACCTTCACTAGAATGAAAATAGCTGGTAGCTTGAATATGGGCTTCCCTGTTGGTGATAGTGGTGAACAACCTTCCTGCAAATGCAGGAGACATGAGAGAGCTGGGTTCCATCCCTGGGTGGGGGACATCCCCTGGAGGAGGTCATGGCTACCCACTCCAGCATTCTTGCCTGGAGACTCCCATGGACAAAGGAGCCTAGTAGGCTGTAGTCCATAGGGTCACAGATTTGGACACTACTTAAGTGACTTAACGTGCACACAGGCTGAATCCTGCCTGTGGACACAATTTGTCCAACTACTGATCTAACTTATGCCTAAATGCCTTTAATGGCAGGAAACAGAACATCTCTTGTGATAGCATTTTCTAATTTCAGATAATTAGTTGTTCTTTATAATTGAGATGAAATCTGCCTCCCTGTGATAGCTATTCTAATTTACCCATATGGGCCCATACATAGCAAGTCTAATTCCTTCATCTCCATTTATGGCCTTCCAGTTTTCTAAACTCTTTTCTCCAATTCACACATTATCTGTTCAGTTATTTGCTTCTTGTCAGAATCCTTGCTGCCGTGTTAGTCACTTTGCTCTGAAAACAATCAGGTTGGTCTGTCCCTTAAAAACATTAATTTCCAAAATTTAATGCTGAGAACATATTTCTTATAACATTGCAAAGTTCATTCATATTTAAATTTGTCCCTTAAAGATGAAATTTGAGGAAACATCTTAAATATATTTAAACACTTTCTGATTTTATACTTGTGAATATTAAGGGATATTAAAACTTAATGACGTTACAATGTTTTTGAAAAGTGTTAGAAGTTATAATCAAATGAGGTTTATTTAATGCATAAAACTAAAAGTTTTTGACAGGATAATGTAGATGTTAATATACTGAAAAGTTTATTTTGTATAAAAATTCACAAAGCTGAATTGATAAATTATTTAAGTGTTTAGGGTTTTAGTGTAAGCTTTTGAATTTGTGTGCGTGTTTAAGTTCAATAGCTCTTTTATTAAGTAAAAGAAAGCAAGTGTTAACGTGTACCATGTCTTAGAGATGATCCTATTTATTATGTTGGCATCATAGACAAAGTAATATACTCTTGTTATTGTGTGAGATAAAATGTATTTGATGGGTTTTTTATCATTTAAATTTTTTCAGTAGTGAAATGTAAATTAGATGATTTTAAAATTGTCTCATTGTTAAGGAAAATCATGGACAGAATACTTTTAAGTTTATTTTTATATTAAGTAGACTTACTGTTAAATTTTAAAAGAGAGTTTTAGACAGTTCAGCATTTATGGACAGCCTTCAATCAGGCCACTATTACTGCTATAGCTGTCTCTGTATTACTGAAGTGGTACAGCTGAAGTGTCAGCCTTTCATTTAGGCAAGGTTTAAAGGAGGCCAGTGTCAGCTTTTTACTTTTATATTGGGAATAGTTCTGGTGGTAAACGTAATTCAGTCAGTACTAGTTAGATCATTTATAGTCACAGCCTGGCTCTGATCTTAGCTTTCAGCGCCATCTAAGCAGATTACCTGAAAGTGAAGTCGCTCAGTCGTGTCCGACTCTTTGTGACCCCATGGACTATAGCCTACCATGCTCCTCCGTCCATGGAATTTTCCAGGCAAGAGTACTGGAGTGGCGTGCCATTTCCTTCTCCAGAGGATCTTCCCGACCCAGGGATCAAACCCGGGTCTCCCGCATTGTAGGCAGACGCTTTACCATCTGAACCACCAGGGGAGCCTAAGCAGATTACCTACTTCCTCTGAATCTCAGTCCTTTTAGGTTTTATTCTGTATTAGAGTATAGCCAGTTAACAATGTTGTGAGAGTTTCAGGTGAACAGCGAAGGTATTCAGACATATATAAACATACACAGATACGTATGTCCTTTATCATAATAGAATTAAAAGGTGTTGTTAAAGCCTGTAGTCTACATTAATATATAACAGTGAATAATTAAAAAATTGAAAGAAATCATTTAAGAAATAAGGACTTTTCTGGTATGTAAAATGGAAAAGCAAGTCTGAATCTGAAAAGTCGGAATTTTTTAAAGACGTTCAGCCTGGTAAATTAAGTGGAGATATAGCAAGGCCCCTGTACCATTTAGATTTTTAAATGGTGGTTCTAATTTTCACTGTCTTACAAGGATTACATAATGTTTTTGATTTACCATCTTGACCAAATGGAGGATATTTTCAGAGGTTGCCACTTGGTCTTTCTTATCTTTCTTGATAGATCTTACCTCACAGGCCAGAGACACAATGTAGGGGTTTACTCTAAGCACTTTGTACATAAATTCTAGTTATACACTTGAAAAGTAAGGAAATTATCACTTGTTGTTGTTGTTCAGTCACTAAGTTGTGTCTAACTCTTTGTGAACCCATGAACTGCAGCCAGGCTTCTCTGTCCATCACTATCTCCCTGAGTTTGCTCAAACTCATATCCATTGAGTCAGTGATGCCATCCAACCATCTCATCCTCTGTTGCTCCCTCCTCTTGCCCTCAATTTTTCCCAGCATCAGGGTCTTTTCCAATGAGTCAGTCAGTTCTTTACATCAGATGGCTAAAGTGTTGTATCTTCAACATCAGCATCAGTTCTTCCAATGAATATTCAGGGTTGATTTCCTTTAGGACTGACTGGTTTGATCTCTTTGCTGTCCAAGGGACTCTCAAGAGTCTTCTCCAGCACCACAGTTCAAAAGCATCAATTCTTCAGCATTCAGCCTTCTTTATGATTCAACTCTCACATCTGTACATGACTACTGGAAAAGCCATGCTGCTGCTACTGCTGCTAAGTTGCGTCAGTCGTGTCCGACTCTGTGCGACCCCATAGACGGAAGTCCTCTGTCCCTGGGATTCTCCAGGCAAGAACACTGGAGTGGGTTGCCATTTCCTTCTCCAGTGCATGAAAGTGAAAAGTGAAAGTGAAGTCGCTCAGTCGTGTCTGACTCTTAGCGACCCCATGGACTGTAGCCTACCAGGCTCCTCCGTCCATGGGATTTCCCAGGCAAGAGTACTGGAGTGGGGTGCCATTGCCTTCTCCATAGCTTTGACTATATGGACATTTGTCAGCAAAGTGATGTCTCTTCTTTTTAATACACTGTTTAGGTTTGTCATAGCTATTCTTCCAAGGAGCAAGCATCTTTTAATTTCATGGCTGCAGTCACCATCCACATTGATTTTGGAGCTCAAGAAAATGAAATCTGACAGTTTCTACATTTTCCTCATCTGTTTGGCCATGATGTGATAGGACTGGATGCCATTATCACAGGGTGGATGTATAGACACAGTTTCCTAGTATGAGCCAGGATTTAGCCAGAATTTGTTATCTGGACCCTGGAGACACCCCAACTCTAACAAGGGGCCTTGGTGGTGTTCTAGTCATTGGCTATCTGGGTCATCACTAACCCTGTCTCTTATAGTAATGAAAATATATATTAATTTGTCTTGCACTGAGTATATACCCATAAATATACTTGTGTAAGCTGCTAAGTCGCTTCAGTCATGTCTGACTCTGTGCGACCCCATAGACAGCAGCCCACCAGGCTTCCCATCCCTGGGATCCTCCAGGCAAGAACACTTAGTGTGCCCTTTCATCAGCAGATTCCTCATGGCCTCAGTGAATGATGCGTCCCATGGAAAAGTAATCTTCTGGTAGTTCTTCTGACCTTACACAATACATTCTTTCTGGCACATTTCCTCCTGTCAGCTTCTTTATTCTCTTTCTCTTCCATCTTCTCAGGGAACTCAGGCATTTCCATTTCACTTTGCATTGGCCATTGCTTTATTCAGACTACTAAGAGTCACTTCTTCTTCAGCTTTGCACCATCCCCTGGAGTCTTCCATGGGGTATTGCGTTTCCTGGTCCTGAGACTGTGCACCAAAATTCATGAATTCTTGCTGATTCCATCCCCCAGGATCAGATACCACTGATTTCTAATTCCTGTTATACTCCCCTGGCTGTTGCCATTACCTGCTAGCCAGTTCTTGCAGCTCTTCCAAGTATATAATCTCCTTCCTTTTTTATCAGCCCAGGATGCATTATGCTGTCATTAAACCCTAGTTATCAGTCCAGCAACCAGGAAAGGAGACGTTGACAGCTTGTTGAGGGAACGACCCTATTGTTTCTATAGTTGTAGAACTGACTTCCTCAAAAACATCCATCTAGATATTTCATTTTAGATATTCCTAATCCCATATTTCAAGAGCTCCAATTTTCCCAAGCATGGCCATTTTCTTTACATAAGAGGACTGCTCTAGCTGAGCAGTCTATCATCTCTGGAGCTCTGCAGCTCTCACCCTTGGATCATTAGTCTGCTGCTCATCCGTATTGGCTCTTCCACTGTCAGGGATAAGAGTCTGAATTAAAGCTATAAAAGAGACCCTCCGGCTCTTATATTTAGCCTGTAATATTTGTTAATGGCCTTCAGTTTCTCAGTAGCCCTTTGCTGGGCTAATGCAAACATTCAGTAATTATCCAACTCCACTATCTTTTGAAAACATTTTCCCCAGATCAGCACTGGTGAAATCTTTAGCAGTTGAAGTCTTCTTCCAGGGATGAATCAAGCAACATGGATGGTTTCCCTTTAGCCTGCCAAGTAGTGAGTGAGCCAATTACAAATCTAAATTTTACCTCCTGATATCTTAGACTATGAGTCCTCAGAGAAGTGGAGACCAGAATGGCATTAGCCATGCAGTAAATGTATTAGGGGGAGCTCTTGTGACAGAAAGATCAGGGGAGAAGGTGAGAGATCTTTTAGACCACAGTGCCAATCTGACCTTTGTGAAGTAGAGCAGGAAGAAAGGAAAGTTGAATGAAAGAGCCTAATTGTGTAATTTAGATTACATTGCAGTCATATGTAAAGTCTAACAAGGTCAGTGGTGAGTCTTCAAGTCAAACTGCATGTACAGAGGAGTTACTCATCTCTCAGGATCAGGCCTTTCTTGCTGTCACCGCCATGCTCAGGAAGTGTGGCCTTGGTGATTACTTCTGTCTCTATGATCTTTACTAATCTAGTTATCTGATGTAAGTAATACCATATAATACTTGTCCTTCTGTAACTGGCTTGTTTCACTTAGCATAATGTTCTCAAGGCTCATCCATGTTGTGATATAGGTAAGAATTTCCCTTCTTTTAAGGCTGAATTATATTCCATTATATGTATTATATATACCACATTTTGATTATTCATTCACCTGTTGATGGACACTTGGGTTCCTTCCCTATTTAGCTGTTGTGAATGATACTTCTGTGAATTTGAATATATAAGTATGTATTTAAGATCTTGATTCAGTTCTTTTGGGTATATTCCCAGAAGTGAAATTGCTGAGTCATATGGTAATTCTATTTTTAACTTTTTGAAGGGCCTCCATACTGTTCAGTTGCACCGTCCACATTCTCAGCAGCAGTGCCATGGGTTCCAATTTTTCCATATTCTCACCAAATACGTGCAATTTTCATTCTTTTCCTTCCTTCTTTTTCATAGTAGCCATCCCAGTGGATGCAACTTGGCATTTCTTTGTGGTTTTGATTTGCATTTCTTTAATGATTACTGCTGATAAGAACATTTTCATGTGCTTATTTGCCATTCATGTCTTTTTTTGGTCTATTCTTTTGCCCATTTTTATGCCAGTATCATACTCTCTTGATTACTGTAGATTTGTAGTAAATTTTGAAATCTGGAAGTGTGGATCCTCCATCTTTGTTCTTTTACAAGATTTTTTCAGGCTACTTAGGGTCCTAAAATTCAAATGGATATGGGTATCCAGATAATTATGTGAGCTTTTCCCCTTTTTGTTAATATGGTGTATGACATTGATGCTCTTTATATGTTAGACCATCCTTGCATTTCAGGAATAAATCCTTCTTGGTCACCATATAAAATTCTTTTAATAATAATAATTTCCCTTTTTCTGTGTCGTTATTCATAAAGAATGTTAGTACTTTTCTTGTGTCTTTGTCTGACTTTGGTATCAGGATAATGCCGGTCATATGGACTGAGTTAGGAATTGTTTCCTTTTCTTTAATGTCTGGAACAATTTGAGAAGGATCGGTATTAGTTCTTTTTGAAATGCTTGGTGGAATTCATCAGTGAGGCTATCAGGCCCCAGGCTTTTCTTTGTCAGGAGATTTTTGATTACTGATTCAGTCTCTTTACTAGTCATAGTTCTAGACATTCAGTCAGTTTTTTCATGATTCAAGCTTGGTTGCTTGACAGTTCCTAAATTGTCCATTTCCTCTAGGTTACACAGTTTGTTGGTGTGCATTTGTTCATAATACACTCTAATAAATCCTTTTTATCATTTTAGGATGAGTAGTATTATCTATACTATATTTATTTTTAATTTATTTTTAGTAAGTTGAATCTTCTTGCCTTTTTTTCCCCCTTAGTAAATCTGGCCAAAAGTTTGTCAGTTTTGTTTTTCTGTTTGAAGAACTGATTGCTGGTTATGTTGATTTTTCTCTATTATTTTGTATTTCATTTATCTCTGTTTTAATCTTTATTATCTCCTTCCTTTTGCTAACTTTGGGTTTAGTTCTTTTTCTGATTCCTTAAGTTTAAAGTTAGGTTGTTGATTTGAGAGCTTTCTTGTTTTTCCATGAGAACATTTATAGTTAAACCTTTCTTCCTTGGCACCGCTTTCGCTGAGTCCCATCAGTTTTAATATGCTCTGTGTTCATTTTCATTTGTCTCTAAGTAGTTTCTGATTTCCCTTGTGATTTCTTCTATGAGCTGTTGGTTGTTCAAGAGTCTGGTGTTTCCTTTCCCCAAATTTGTGAATTTTCCAGGTTTTTTTTCTGTTAATTTATTTCTAGCTTTATTTTGCTGTGGTTGAAGGAGATACTTTTCATGATAGCTATTATTTTAAATTTATTGAGACAATTTGTGACCTAAAATATGGTATAGCCTGGACAATATCTCATGTGCATTTGAGAAGAATGTGTATCCTGTTGTTGGGAATGTGTTTTATATATGTCTGTTAACTAGTTGGTTTATTGTGTTGTTCTAATTCTGTTTCCTTTCTTCTGTTTACCTGATGTTCCTATAAAGAAGAGTTTGAATTGTTGTTTTAACAATTTTGAATTCTCTTTGTCTCGAGTGAAATTTCGGTCTTAATTTATATCTTGTTTTATGTAAGCTTAGTATCATTTTGTTAGAATTTCCCTCATAAATCTATTTTCATTACTTTCAGCATTTTTCATCTAATTAGATTTTAAATGTTTCTTCTACACCACAAATATCTGGACATTGTTTATTCTGTTTTAATAATCTGAAAAATCTCTGCCTTTTAAAGTGACAGGTTTAATGAATTTCTATTTATTGTGATTATTGATGTATTTTAGTTTTTTCTTCATCTTTTCACTTTATAAAATGCTTTCTCAAGTCATCTTTCTTTCTTCTCCCCTGCTTTCTAAGAAATTGAATATCCTTTTAATATCCTTTATTTTTTTCCTTTTATCAGTTTAAGAATTATACATTTTATATTTTTTCTTTGATGACTGTCCTTAAATTTTAACATGTATATTTTTTCTAACCAGCATTAATGTTAATCAGTGTCTTTTTCTTTCTACTCCTAAATCATATAGGAACACTAAAAAATTTGAAACTTCCAATTTTACATACAATTGTTTAATTTTCAATTCATTTTCTAATTTCTAATTTTAATTTATTTTTTCAAATAGTCTTATTGAGATATTTAAAGTGTAACTCATCTATTTAAATTGTAAAATTCAATGGCTCTGCAGCCATCTTCACAGTAATTTTAGAACATTTTCATCACCCCCCAAATAAACTGTATGCACATTTGTAGTCATTTCCCATCCCTCTCAGACATCCTAAGTTTTAAACAGTCACTAATCTAGTTCCTGTCTATAGATTATCCTATTCTGAACATTGTCGTATAAATGGAATCATACAGTACGTGTTCTTTTGTGACTGGATGCTATCACCTATGACAGTGTTTACAAGATTTGTCCATGATGTTGTATGTATCGGTGCATTATTGCTTTTTATTGCTAAACAATATTCCATTGTATGGATAAGACACATTTCATTTCTCCTTTTTTGGTTGATGGGCATTTGAATTTTTATCTCTTTTTGGTTCTTGTGAATTATGCCACTGTGAACATTTGTGTTCAAGTTTTTGTGTGGCCATATGTTTTGCTTCTCTTGAGTATGTACCTAGGAGGGGCAGTGATAAGTCATATGGTAACTCTGGATTTAGCATTGTGAGAAACTGGCAAACCGTTTTCCAAATGAGTTGCACCATTTTACATTCTCACTAGGAATGTATGAGAGTTCCAGTTTCACCATATTCTCAGTAACACTTCTGTTTTTATCTCTCTTTTTTTGGTTATAGCTATCTTAGTGGGTATTGCCAAAAGAAATGATGATACTATTTTGGAGGATCCAGAAAGGAAAGGTTTAGGAATCTAAAGAATAGAAAAAGAAAGAAAAAATAGGAGTTTAGCAATTAAAAACAAGAATAATCAAAGATGACCTTATAGAAGTAAGGATTATAGAAGTAAGGATGTGAGTGGGAAGAATAATTTAAAATTAATACAGTGATCAAGATTTAGGAAAATGAAGCAATCATGTTGTCCACGAAGATATTTCAAAAGACAAAAAGGAGAGATGTAACAAGGAGAGAGGTAAACCTAAGTCATTAGTATCAAAATGGCATAGCCCAGAGGGGTATGTGGTATAAACATTCTTTTTTTTTTTTAATGCTATAAGAACAAAGAACGCTGGTAGAATGAAAAATAGAAGTCCTCCTCTTCCAAAGTAAAATTATGATAATGGATATGTTAATGGAAATGAGGTCTGAAGATACAGATTTCCCTAAGTAGAAACCATAAATTACATCTTATTATATTGGAGGTTTCTTCAGGAATTCTCTCCCTGGCTTTGCTATAGAAGAAAACAGACATATAGGTCCCAACTGTTCTTTTAAACCAAAATATCAAATATGGCTCGAGTAAAAATGTGCCAAGTTCATTTTTGCAACTTAGCTAAACCAGTGCTCCATGTCTCATTTTCAATGCTGAGATTTAGAACACTATAGACTAAAACATACTTCTGTAAGAGTGATATCAGTAACATCATATTTTCACCAGAATGTTGACTAACAATTCAAAATCAACATGTCCTAAACTTTCTGTCTTGGCAAACAGCTCTTTTTTCTAGTAATAGTATTTTCTAGCTCAGTTATGGGTACTGCTACTCCCCCGGTGTCAATACCTTTCTCTTAATCCATGCAAAACCTGATTCTTCCTTCAATCTATCACTCTATTATATTCAAAACAGCAAAAATGATTTTTAACATAAATTATGAGAATCCATTGTTTAAAAGCTTCCCTTCACATTTATAATTCAAACTAGACTTACAAGTTCCTCTGAAACCAGGCCTAATTATATGCCTCCTCTCATGCTCTCCACAAATTTGCTATATTACAGTCTCTTTTTCTTTGGAGGTATCTGGTTTATTTCTTGTCTGTTTTGTTTTTCATTCCTATAAAGTCTTTTAAAATTTATGTGCAGTAAAATTCCACTTGGTGGGATACAGCCATATGAATTCTAAAATACGTATCAGTTTAGTTCAGTCACTTAGTCGTGTCTGACTCTTCGCGACCCCATGAATCACAGCACGCCAGGCCTCCCTGTCCATCACCAACTGCTGGAGTTCACTCAGACTCACGTCCATCGAGTCAGTGATGCCATCCAGCCATCTCATCCTCTGTCGTCCCCTTCTCCTCCTGCCCCCAATCCTTCCCAGCATCAGAGTCTTTTCCAATGAGTCAACTCTTCGCATGAGGTGGCCAAAGTATTGAAATTTCAGCTTCAACATCAGTCCTTCCAATGAACACCCAGAGCTGATCTCCTTCAGAATGGACTGGTTGGATCTCCTTGCAGTCCAAGGGACTCTCAAGAGTCTTCTCCAACACCACAGTTCAAAAGCATCAATTCTTCAGCGCTCAGCATTCTTCACAGTCCAACTCTCACATCCATACATGACCACTGGAAAAACCATAGCCTTGACTAGACGGACCTTTGTTGGCAAAGTAATGTCTCTGCTTTTGAATATGCTATCTAGGTTGGTTATAACTTTCCTTCCAAGGAGTAAGCGTCTTTTAATTTCATGGCTGCAGTGATTTTGGAGCCCCCAAAAATAAAGTCTGACACTGTTTCCACTGTTTCCCCACCTATTTCCCATGAAGTGATGGGACCAGATGCCATGATCTTCGTTTTCTGAATGTTGAGCTTTAAGCCAACTTTTTCACTCTCCTCTTTCACTTTCATCAAGAGGCTTTTTAGTTCCTCTTCCCTTTCTGCCATAAGGGTGGTGTCATCTGCATATCTGAGGTTATTGATATTTCTCCTGGAAATCTTGATTCCAGCTTGTGCTTCTTCGAGCCCAGCGTTTCCCATGATGTACTCTGCATATAAGTTAAATAAGCAGGGTGACAATATACAGCCTCGACATACTCCTTTTCCTATTTGGAACCAGTCTATTGTTCCATGTCCAGTTCTAACTGTTGCTTCCTAACCTGCATACACATTTCTCAAGAGGCAGGTCAGGCGGTCTGGTATTCCCATCTTTTTCAGAATTTTCCACAGTTTATTGTGATCCACACAGTCAAAGGCTTTGGCATAGTCAATAAAGCAGAAATAGATGTTTTTCTGGAACTCTCTTGCTTTTTAGTTCTTGTAATCATCAGCTCTACCATAGACCAGTTCCAGAATGTCAAAGAATCCTTCATAGGGCTTCCTTTACACTGATGCTTTTTCTTCATCCATAAATCCTGGCACCTATTGGCTGGTACCCTGTCTCTAGAGTTTTGCCTTTTCCAGAATGTCATGTTCATGGAAACATACAGTATGTTATCTCCTGAGACTGATTACTTTCCATTGACATACTCCTTTTAAGATTTATCCAAGTTGATTTTTTTTCCATCAGTAGTTCATTTCATTTTTGTTGTTAAGTGGTATTCCATTGAATGAATAGACTCCAGTCTTGTTTATTCATCCACCCTTGGATAGATATGACTTGTTACACTTTTTGGCAACTATGAATAATGCTGCCCTGGATAAGATACATAACTTGTATAGGGATTGTACACACGTAAGTTTTTGTTTCTTTAGGGAGATTAAAGAAACTTTCTTTAGTGGAAGTGAGATTGCTGAATCATTTGGTAAATGTATATTTATCTTTATAATAACTGCAACTATTTTTTCAGAGTGACTGTATCATTTTGCTTTGCCACTAAGAAAGTATGAGGGTTTTGGTTGTTTTAAATCCTCAATACCTAGTACTGTCAGATTTTTTTTATTTTAGCCATTCAGATGTGGTAGTATCTTGTTAGTTGTTCAGTCTTTTCTGACTCATTGCGTAGCCCTCCAGGTTCCTCTGTCCATGGGATTTCCCAGGCAAGAATACTGGAGTGGGTTGCCATGCCCTTCTCCAGGGGATCTTCCTGACCCAGGGATTGAACTCTGGTCTCCCACATTGCAGGCACATTGTTTACTGCCTGAACCATCAGGGAAGCCCGTGGTAGTATCTTATCATTTTAATCTGCATTTCTCTAATGGCTGACATTGAATATCTTTAAAAGACTGGTCTTTCCTTTTGAAATGCCTTTGCAACTCTGTCAAAAATCAATTCATCATCTAGTTTCCAGTCCCAGGAAACACTACATAACCATACATCTCTATGTCCCACTGGTCTCAACTAGAAAACCTGGATGATGTGCTTGGGTAGTTTCATTGGACAGATCAGGGAAGAACACCAAAATTCAGAAACACCCTGAAATGTTTGAAAGTTAATGGTTTTTCCCCTCCAGTCTCCCCTGACTTGAGCCTCAGTGTGGTGTGAAAACTTAAAGTGACTATTGTGGTCTAGACAGAAAACATCCTGGAAAAATCCCCCAGTTTTGTGTTTTTTTTTCTTAATTTTTGGTCACGCCTGTGGCATATGGAACCTGGGAGCCACAGGTTTCCCTGACCGGGGATCAAACCTGCACTCAGGTGCAATGGAAGGCAAAGTCTTAACCACTGGATTGCTGGAGAAGTCCCCAAATCCTCTATTTCTGACTTATGCTATGGAAAAGGAAATTATTAAAGCTACAAAGAGAGTAGGGGAGATCCACCCCTCAATTTTCCTCTCTTTTCAAAAATTTACTCATCCCCAATTCCAAGCAGCCTTGAGGCAGTGACATTAGCTGCAGCTAAAATGCCTGGGAGGGGAGAGCTGCTAGAGCAAGATCTCCAAGAGGTGCGAGTCTTCTAGGTAATGTGGAACTGTGATCGTAAGAGTCTGTACAAGTCCATTGCTTTTCCCTCTTCTCTGTCCTCCCAACGCAGAATGTGGTCCAGTCACAGAAGTGGGTAGTTATGTGCCAGAGGAAGGCAAAGTGAAGTCCAGAGAAAGTTTGGGAAATATCAGAGAGAGAAAAGCCATCCCAGAAAGTTGAACTTCATACGACAAAGGTCTGTGTAGTCAAAGTTATGGTTTTTCTGGTAGTCATGTTTGGATGTGAGAGTTGGACCATAAAGAAAGCTGAGTGCCAAAGAATTGATGCTCTTGAATGGTGATGTGGGAGAAGACTCCTGAGAGTCCCTTGAACAGCAAAAAGATCAAACCAGTCAATCCTAAAGGAAATCAGTTCTGAATATTCATTGGAAGGACTGATGCTGAAGCTGAAGCTCCAATACTTTGGCCCTCTGATGCGAAAACCTGACTCATTGAAAAAGACCCTGATGATGGGAAAGGTTGAGGGCAGGAGGAGAAGCGGATGGCAGAGGATGAGATGGTTGGATGGCATCACTGACTCGATGAACGTGAGTTTGTCCAAGCTCTAGGAGTTGGTGATGGACAGGGAAGCCTGGTGTGCTGCATGCAGCCCATGGGGTCTGTTGGAAAGAGTTGGAAACGACTGAGCGACTCAGCTGAACTGAACTGAAAGGTGAACTTCTGGAATCTTCCATGTGAGACTCTTTTCCTAATTAGCATACCAAAATATTTAAGAAGAGGCTAATGGTTAAAACTCTTCCCAGGCCTTAGACAGAATCCACCGGACAGACTCAAATAGAACTGAAAAAGCTTTGGGTACATTGTAAACATAGCCTACAGATACCTAAAATAAAATCTCTCTATAATAATATCAACATCTCTATAGGATAAAGTAAGACCTCAGTCCCTCTGTAAGTCTGATACATCAGAGAGGGCTGTTATGGAAGTGGGCCATTCTTCAGCTTGGTTAGCAAGTCAGCGAGTGTCTGTCAGTATTTATTCATATCTTTAAGAAAAACTTTATTATATGTTGGATCTGTTAACCATCCATATTGAGAAAAGTACCATTTGACTTCTACCTCATACTAATAATAAAAATAAATTCCAGGAATAAAGGGAAAAAAAGTATCTAGAGAATAATATGGGAATTCTTCACATACTTAGAAATAAACAGAACACACAAAGCATGTCAATAAAATTACAGTAAAACTAACAATTTTTGTCATCAGAAGATGTCTTTAGCATCATGCGAAAGCAAGCCATCCAGTACTACAAAATACTCAGATCCTATATAAAGGACAAAGGCCTTATAGTCACAACGTATAACATGTAAGTAAAGAAAAAACAGTCTTAAATCTCATTACCACTCCCCTAAAATGGCAATAGACTTGAACAAGCAGTTCGTGAAAAAAGATATAAAAGTGGCTAACAAAATATCAAAAGGCACTCCATTTAGTTTTTATCAGGGAATGCAAATTAAAACCACAATGTAATACTATTTACTGTTCATCTATCATAGTGGCTGGAAAGGACAAAATTTTGTTGTTAGTCACTCAGTTGTACAAATCTTTGTGACCCCGTGGATTGTAGCACGCCAGACTTCCCTGTCCTTCACCATCTCCTGGAGTTTACTCAAACTCATGTCCATTGAGTCAGTGATACCATCCAACCATCTCATCCTGTATTGCCCCCTTTTCCTCCTATCTTCAGTCTTTCCCAACAGGAGGGTCTTTTCCAAAGAGTTGGCTCTTTGTATCAGGTGGCCAAAGTATTGGAGCTTCAGCTTCAGCATCAGTCTTTCAAATGAATATTCAGTGTTGATTTCCTTTAGGATTGACTGGTTTGATCTCCTTGCAGTTCAAGGGACTTTTAAGTGTCTTCTCCAACACCACACTTCAAAGGGATCAATTCTTCGGCACTCAGCCTTTTTTTATGGGCCAGCTCTCATATCCATACATGACTACTGGAAAAACCATGCCTTTGACTATATGGACATTTGTTGACTGTCCAGATCAAATGTTGGAGTAGTCGTGGAACTGTAAACACTTCTGGCAGTCTAGAAGTTGGTGCAGCAACTTTGAAAATAATTTGACTATATTGTAAAATTGAGTTTATACATCCTCTGTTGATCCAGCTATTCCATTCCATCAAAGATCACATTAAACACATTTATAATAGTGCATTTCAAATACCTAAAACTTTGGCATAACCCAAATACCTAAAACTAATAGAATATGGAACAATGAAAAAGAACAGATTAATCCTCAAAGAACAATATAGATGGCATTCATCAACAAAGTGTTGAACAAAAGAAGCTAGAAATAAAATAATATTTTAAGGTTACATTTGTATAAAATTCAAAATAGGCAGAAACAAACTGCGGTGCTAAAAATTTTTATGATAGTGACCTGTGAGGAAGAGGGGATGGGTAAAGTACTGTTTCTTTACTGGGGTGGTTGCTTGTGAACATGCTGAGTCACTTCAGTCATATCGGACTCTTTGCGAGCCTGTGGACTGTAGCCTGCCAGGCTCCTCTGTCCTTGGGATTCTCCAGGCAAGAATACTGGAGTGAGTTGCCATGCCATCCTCCAGGGGAACTTCCCTGCCCAGAGATGGAACCCATGTCTCTTATGTCCTCTGCATTGACAGGCAGGTTCTTTTTACCACTGGTGCCACCTGGGAAGCCCCAGGTGGTGGTTACATGGGCATATTTTCTTTGGGATAATTCATTGAGCTGTGGATTTATCATTTCTCTATGTGTACTGTGCATTAATGTTTTAGGAAAACTGTTTAAAAACAGTGTTTACTTCTTTTAAAATATTTAGAATATTTTGTATTTGAAACTTTTTATCCTATCTACAAGGTTTCAAAAGGTGTGCTTTACATAAAAGTTGAGTGTAGAAAAGAATACTGTATAATTTTTGTGTAAGTTTGTAAGATTAAGATGTTATCCACGTACATGATTTGTAATAGAAGGAGTTAACCAGGAAGGTCTTCCTTATGATATGTTTCTTGCTTTTTTAATAGTTTGCCAGCGAGGCTTTAGAGCAGTCTATTTTCTGTAAAATATTTCAGGAAAGGAATGTATAGTTAACAAATGTCCTCTGTGGATTTTTAAGTCTGTTAGCAATTTTGAGAGGTTCATTTTGATATTTTTCTACAAATTTTTCATAAATGATATCTGTAGTAGATTTTATGGATTCTTTCCCAACTTCATTTAATTCCTTCCGCATGGCTGTGTAGTGATGATTCAATTTGGGAGAAATTGATCTCCCACCAGCGTCATGGGTGGGCTGAAGCCTTCAGTTCACCAAATGATTGGGGAATAGTGGGTGTGCGTGATTGTGTGTGATGTAAATCTGGAACTGCTACATTCATTTTTGTATCTAAGAGGAAAACAAGCCTGAGAATTAAGCTGATGCACAACAGAGTATGTCGTTCAGAAAACAGAGAGAAATGCAGCCAAAGCCTTGACCAGAACAGACCTGCAAGTTATTTTTCTTTTTTACTTTGAGGAGGGTCTGTTCAGGCTCCCGTAAGCAACGGACACAGACTGAGTGACTGTAACAACAGAAATTTTATAATCTCACAGTTTTGGAGACTGGGAAGTCAGATCTGAGTGCCAGCATAACTGGCTTCTGGTGAGAGCTTTCTTCTTGGCCTGCAGATGACTGCCTTCTTGGTGTGTGTTCTTCTGGCCTTTTTCTTGGTACGAGTGCTTGGAGAGAGAGCACAAGCTCTGTGGTGTCTTTTGATATAAGGGCACTAATTCTGTTGTCTCAGGGCTCTACCATTATGACTGCATTTAACCTTAGTCACTTGGGGCTTCCCAGGTGGCACTAATGGTAAAAGTACCCACCTGCCAATGCAGGAGACATAAGAGAAGCTGATTTGATCCCTGGGTCTGGAAGATCCCCTGGAGAAGGGCCTGGCAACCCACTCCCATATTCCTGCCTGGAGAATCCCATGGACAGAGCATCCTGGTGAGCTACAGCCCATAGGGTCACAAAGAGTTGGACATGACTGAAGTGACTTAGCATACATGCACAGCCTTAGTTACATCCAAAAGTTCTTCCTTCTAAATATAATCACATTGGGCTTTAGGGCTTCAGCATAAAGATTTGGGAGGAGCATTTGTAGCATTCTGCCTCTAGCCCCCTAGGTCATGTCCTTTTTGCATTCAAAGTACATTTATTCAATCCCAACAACCCTCAAAGGCTTCACTCATTCCAGAATCAACACTGAAGTCTAAAGTCTCATCGAAATATCATCTAAATCAAATGTGGGTGAGATTGGGGGGTATCATTTAATCTCGGGCAAAATTCCTCTCTAGTCATGAGCCTGTGATACCAGGCCAGTTATATTATTCCAAAATACCATGGTGGGATAGGCACGGAATAGATATTCCCACTTCAACAGGAAGAAAAGTAAAGGAAGAAAGCCATGATGGGTCCCAAGTAAGTCTAGAGCCTAGCAAGACTAGCTCCATCAGCCCTTAAAGATTTGAGAGTACTGCTCTTTGGTTCAGTGTTCGACCTCCAGGCCCCCGAGGGGGCAGTGTCACCCCATAGCCCTGTGGAGTGGCCCTGCTGCTGTAGCTCGCCAGGTGACCCTGACGCTGCAGCAGGGGCTGCAGCCCTGGCCCCAGGCCCTTGGCGGTGGCATCCTGGTCCTGCAAAACCACACTCCACACTCGGAAACTGAGGAGCACCCATTCTTGTCCCCTGGGCCGGTGGTGTGAGTGGGAGCCCTAAAGATCTCTGATTCACCTTTGGAGTCATTCTTCCTTTTTCTTAAAGGATAAAACATGTTCCCAGCTGAACAGCCTTATGTTCCCATTTTACAGAATCAAAGAAACCTTACCACCTTCTTTCATTCCATCTTGTTTTCTCGGTTTCCTTTAAACTCGCGGTATCTTCCCTGGTATTATCACTTCTCTTATCCTGGCTTACACTGAAATGGCTGATTAATTCCATGAGTCACACCCATCATGTTTTTATAAAATGGTTCTTCAGCCACACTCTTAGTGTTCTCTTCAGAACAAGCCCCCCTCCCCCCCAACCCCTTTTCTTTGTGCAATATAGATTGAGAATTTTCAAAATCTCCAAATTCTGGTTCTATTTTGCTTTTTAATTCCTACTTAAATTCATCTCTCTCCTCTTGAGTGTATCTATGAGCAATAAGTGAAAGTGAAAGTGAAGTTGCTCAGTCGTGTCCAACTCTTTGCAACCCCATGGACTGTAGCCTACCAGGCTCCTCCCTCCATGGGATTCTCCAGGCAGGAGTACTGGAGTGGGTTGCCATTTCCTTCTCCAGGGGATCTTCCCGACCCAGGGATCGAACCCCAGTCTCCTGCATTCCAGGCAGACACTTTAACCTCTGAGCCACCAGGGAAGCCGATGAGCAATAAGGAGGACCAAAGTTACATCTTCAATACTCTGGAATCTTCTATGCTAAATACTCAGTTTCAATGCTTTCAAGTTCTACCTTCCACAAAACACTAGAACAAAGTTCAGCCAAGTTCTTTGCCATTTTATGACCAAGATGACCTTTTCTCCATTTTCCAATAACCTATTGCTTGTTTGCATCTGAAACTTTACCAGAGTGGCCTTCAATGTTCTTATGAATATCAGCATTCTGGTCTTGGTTATTTATGTGTTCTCTAAGAAATGGAAGCTTTCTTTCTAGCTTTCCTGGGTTTTTTTGTTTGTTTGTTTTTTTGAGCTTACATCATACTTGGCTTTAATGTCTGTTTCTATCAATGGTCCTTTCATAGCAATCAAAGCTTTTTCCAGAGTACACCTCAAAATCCCCCCAGCTTCTCCCTATTACCCACTTCCAAAGCTGTTTCTGTATTTGTAGATGTTTGATCCCAAAATCTGTCTTAGCTCATGTTGCTGTAACAAACATGAAACTGAAGGCAAACAACAGAAATCTATTATCTCGGAGTTCTGGAAGCCAGCAAGTCCCAGATCAGGTTGCCAGCATGGTTGGTTTTTGATGTGGGCCACTTATTGGCTTTCAGATGGCCACTTTCTCCCTGAATGCTCCCTTGGCCTTTCCTCAGTGTGTACCCATGGGAAGAGGGAGAGACGGGCAGGGGGGCAGTAAAGGGAGAGGGAGAAAGTATGGGAGTGAAAACTCTCTAGAGTCTCTTCTTACAGGAAGACTAATCCTGTTGCATCTGGTTCCCTCGCTTATGACTTTATTTAACCTAATTAGCTCCTGAATCCCCTGTCTCCAAATATAGTCACGTTGGGTGTTAGGGCTTCAAAAATATGAATTTGGGGAGAACATACTTCAGTTCATAGGAGACAGTGTAAAATCTGTTTAATTCCAAGACCGTTTATCCCATTTTGTGTTAGTTTGTGTTACTTGTATTCGAAATCATCTTAACTGACAGTGCCTTCTAAAGTGTAGTTAACTCTTGCTTCAGATCAGATCAGATCAGTCGCTCAGTCATGTCCGACTCTTTGCGACCCCATGAATTGCAGCATGCCAGGCCTCCCTGTCCATCACCAACTCCCAGAGTTCACTGAGACTCACGTCCATCGAGTCAGTGATGCCATCCAGACATCTCATCCTCTGTCGTCCCCTTCTCCTCTTGCCCCCAATCCCTCCCAGCATCAGAGTCTTTTCCAATGAGTCAACTCTTCGCATGAGATGGCCAAAGTACTGGAGTTTCAGTTTTAGCATCATTCCTTCCAAAGAAATCCCAGGGCTGATCTCCTTCAGAATGGACTGGTTGGATCTCCTTGCAGTCCAAGGGACTCTCAAGAGTCTTCTCCAACACCACAGTTCAAAAGCATCAATTCTTCAGTGCTCAGCCTTCTTCACAGTCCAACTCTTGCTTATCAACCCTCAAAAAGGTTTTTAGCAATTTATGTTGTGAACATATTGCTTCTCCAGTTTCACCCCCTAGGCTTTGCTGGGTTTTCATCTTTGCAAATATGATGATGGAAACAAGTAATTTTTTTAATATGCAGATGTATTGCATTCTCAGTTGATAATTTACTTTGTGAACATTTTAGTTGGTTAAGACAAAAATATCCTTCAAGTGTTAGGAAGGTGTTTTTAAAAGCTTTAAAATATATTTTCTGCAATAGTAGTAATTAAGAAGTAAATGAGTTTTTATAATATTATGTTTCTGTATTTCAAAACAATTCCCTAGTTTGTACATTTTTTTCGGAGAAATAAAAGCATCTTTTAAAAATGTATTTAAGACAAATTTTATGATCACTTAACCTAAATTTCTATAAAATCTTGATAATATTATCTCTTTTTGCATTTGGCTGACTAGATTACCACCAGAGAGTATTTCTCTGTCACTAAAACCATGCTTTACATTATAACCTTACACCACACTGTGTTACTTTTCTTGAATTCTTTTTAATTTTCCCTAAATGAGAGTACCTAATGACTTCCTTATATTTTCACATTAAGAATCTTTTCCATAATGACCATTTTATGAAGGTTCAAATCAAATTATTGAAATATCTCTCCCTGAGTTCTTACGTTTCCTTTTTTTTTTTTAATCCCTGTAGCTTATACATTTGCTTTTAAGAGTTTCTTTTCTTTTCTGTTTTTCCTGTTTCCATTGGGAGGATTTTTTGAAGGGTGTTTAATAGTTCCCATCTTCTAGACTGTTATACAGCTTAAAAAAAAAAAAAAAAAAAGACAGCTCAGTTACTTCCTGTACCACTGCTTCCCTCTGCAATACCTATACCAAGGAACAATTCAAGCTATTGTAAAATATAATAGAAAACAAGATATGAAAGACAGCAGCAAAACTAATTTTTATCTGACAAACTTGCTGCAATATTAGGTTAAAGGATGTTTGATGTTGCCCATTAAGACCTTTGACCTAAGAAATATATTAGGGAAAAGCTAATTGGAGCAGATAAACCCAGAATCTTGGTCACTTTAGATAATAATAATACAAAGTTCATTTATCATTCACTTAAAGTTCAGTGTGCAAAAGGGAACATGTGGAAGGGGCAGAGTGGTACGTAGGGCACTGTGCCACCAGTGAAATTAGACTGATGAAAATGTTGTCATTCTTCAGGCTTCCAGGATTGTCAGTGGGTACTGGCATTTTCTAACAGTCACCAAAGTATGAGTGTAACATTTCAATTATGCTGTCTAAGTTAAGTGTTTTCTTTTGTTTGCCGTTTAATAAAGTGAATACCAGCTACCCTGGTAGCTCAGATGGTAAAGCGTCTGCCTACAATGTGGGACACCTGGGTTCCATCCCTGGGTCAGGAAGATCCCCTGGAGAAGGAAATGGCAACCCACTCTAGTACTATTGCCTGGAAAATCCCATGAATCGAGGAGCCTGGTAGGCTACAGTTCATGGGGTTGCAAAGAGTCAGACATAACTGAGCAACTTCACTTTAATAAAGTGAAAGTCCTTAATTAATTGGATTTTATGTAGATTTTTAATAAGAACTGTTAAGTTTTATTTGCTGTGTAGTTTAGTAGAAATAAAAAAGCTTTATGAAGTATTTACTTTGCCATAAGGATAATAATGCCAAAAAAGGCGTTCAGTTTCAGAAAAAATGATAAGATATTCAAATCAATTAACCAATTTTATTCAGTTAGTAAAGGTTTAATGATAACTACTATATGCCAGGAATTGAGATATATTTTTATTGAATTTTTAATATTTATTGGAGGTTATTAGAATATTAGAAGAAAATTTGCTTAAGCTATTTATTGATTTTACCAATTTCTCATCAGGATAATCTCTGTTTACATTTTATTACCAATCTAGTATGAATTAACATAGAAAACATGCAGACCCCTAAAGTGTATATCTCCTCTTCTCAAGGAGAAAAAGTCATTAAAACTGAAAAATTTTATACTGGCTTTCTGTATTGTTATAAAAGTAACACTCTTTACCTGTGTCATGAAATTTAGATCAGAAAGATTAAGTTCCGAATGGAGAAATTTGATGTCTTTACTGTCCTAAACTGAACCTTGATCATGTAACTATTCTGGAGGGGAGGATATTGTGAATTACTGATTATCAAATATGAATACTTTTTATTGGTATTTATCTTGTGTTTAATCATTAAATATGAATGGATTTTGGTGCTTATACTATTGCCTACTACTGCAGACATTGTGAGAGAAACAGTTGGCAAGATGTGACGTCCGACTGAGTATAAGGGATGATAAAATTGAATGTGTTTTGACATTTTAGCTGGAAAAATAATAGACAAGGCAACATAAAGGGGAGGACTTGCAATTTAAGACTTTGATAACTTTGGCAATTTACATAAACGCTTCATGACCTCAACTTTCTCATCTTTAAAATGAATATAGATCATGTGTGATTGTGGTAATGAAAGAATTAATGCATGTGAAACATGTCATGCAGTGCTTGGTACATATTACTCAGTAGATGTTAGTTCCTTTTATTATGAACGTTATTCTTGAGTTCAGTTTGTATATGGCAGATTTATCTCTTATGTTAAAATTCTTATAGGGTAGGACTTAAATTCAGATAAATGGATCCTTAGATTATATATAAATTATCAATTCTCAGTACCATATTTCAACAGTTTCATGTTAGCCTGGAAATAACATGGGAAGTGTAACTGCTGTGCCAGCAATTCAGACTACAACAGGGTTTCAACAGTGTTGGAAGGTTGGGCTGGGGAAAATCTTTGTGATCGGGAGGTGGACTGGCCTCTCTATGGTAGCATATTTATCAGCACCCACTTGTGTCCACCAACTGTTGACAACCAAAAAGGTCTCCAGCCACTGTCAAATGTGCCCTAGAAGGCAAAACTCTCCTGATTGATAAACACTGGGCTAGAGGAATCATGTGAATGTCTTCAACTATATAAAGAAGTATTAACATATAGAAGAAGGAAATGACTGATTCAGTGTAACCCAGAGAAAGAAGCAGCACTGATTAATTAAAGTTAGAAAGACAGGTTAATAGAAAATTTCATAGTTTGAGCTATTATCTTAAAATGCACTAACATGAGTCAGCATCTTCTTAGCTACTGTGAATATTTAATTAGGCTCTGGGCTTCTGCTGGGAATTTATTTCCTGGGAGGGAGTCTGAACTAAATAATCTCATTCAGTTCAGTTCAGTTCAGTCGCTCAGTCGTGTCTGATTCTTTGCGACCCCATGAATCACAGCACGCCAGGCCTCCCTGTCCATCACCAACTCCCGGAGTTCACTCAGACTCACGTCCATCGAGTCAGTGATGCCATCCAGCCGTCTCATCCTCTGTCATCCCCTTCTCCTCCTGCCCCCAATCCCTCCCAGCATCAGAGTCTTTTCCAATGAGTCAACTCTTTGCATGAGGTGGCCAAAGTTCTGGAGTTTCAGCTTTAGCATCATTCCTTCCAAAGAATACCCAGAGCTGATCTCCTTTAGAATGGACTGGTTGGATCTCCTCGCAGTCCAAGGGACTCTCAAGAGTCTTCTCCAACACATTTCAAAAGCATCAATTCTTCGGCACTCAGCTTTCGTCACAGTCCAACTCTCACATCCATACATGACCACTGGAGAAACCACAGCCTTGACTTGATGGACCTTTGTTGGCAAAGTAATGTCTCTGCTTTTTAATATGCTGTCTAGGTTGGTCATAACTTTCCTTCCAAGGAGTAAGTGTCTTTTAATTTCATGGCTGCAATCACCATCTGCAGTGATTTGGGAGCCCCCAAAAATAAAGTCTGACACTGTTTCCACTGTTTCCCCACCTATTTCCCATGAAGTGATGGGACCAGATGCCATGATCTTCGTTTTCTGAATGTTGAGCTTTAAGCCAACATTTTTACTCTCCTCTTTTACTTTGATCAAGAGGCTTTTTAGTTCCTCTTCACTTTCTGCCATAAGGGTGGTGTCATCTGCATATCTGAGGTTATTGATATTTCTTCTGGCAATCTTGATTCCAGCTTGTGCTTCTTCCAGCCCAGCATTTCTCATGATGTACTCTGCGTATAAGTTAAATAAGCAGGGTGACAGTATACAGCTTTGACGGACCCCTTTTCCTATTTGGAACCAGTCTGTTGCTCCATGTCCAGTTCTAACGGTTGCTTCCTGACTTGCATAGAGGTTTCTCAAGAGGCAGATCAGGCGGTCTGGTATTCCCATCTCTTTCAGAATTTCCCATAGTTTATTGTGATCCACACAGTCAAAGGCTTTGGCATAGTCAATAAAGCAGAAATAGATGTTTTTCTGGAACTCTCTTGCTTTTTCCATGATCCAGCGGATGTTGGCAATTTGATCTCTGGTCCTCTGCCTTTTCTAAAACCATAGGTCTCTTCTAATGATAAGATGCTCTCACTTTGGCAGGTTTAATGACTTTTATTTGGAAATGATTCCAATTGAGGTCTCTGTTGAAGCCATGAGAGTAACTGACCTCTTTCTCTGAGAGCAAGAGTAGATAGCAACATGGTTTTGTGAATAAAATTTCAGGGATGTCCATAATTTAAATCAAGGAATCTGGAATGCAGTCTACCTTTGTTGACCCATAGTGTGTCAAGAAGAATGAAAGGTAGCCAAGCAAATAAAGTGTTCAGAAGGAAAAGAATGGTTGGTTGGTATTGTCAATTGAGAAGTAAAAGTCAGTTGATAGAGAAAAGACTAGTTTATTTAATTTTTAAAAAGTGAGGAAAGTAGTCACTAAAATGTTGCATACTATGTAAACATTAATTATCAATACTAACAGTTCTATTAGTATAAAAATTAGATACCAACTTAATAGATACTAAATAAGACTAGGTTATGAGAAGATTGATATGGCAGTAGCTATGTGGACCACTTGCTCAGTCAATTAGAGAAAGCTTCAGGATTAATAAAATAGGGTTATTGCTTTTTATTTTTTAGAAGACTTGAGCACTTCTGAAAAATTGAATTTAGACGAAGCAAATGGTTTATAAATATTTGGGAGAAAGACAATTATGTAAAAACCAGAAAGGCACCTCGGTGGTTGATCCTGGGGAATATGTAAAACAACTGGTTGTGAGATGGTGTGCAAGCTCAGAGTTCCTAACAGGTGGAGAGGAAAGAGTTTGAGGCTTAGCTGGCTCATTTTGAATTTTTGCTCTATCACTTAAACTCTCTGTATGACTGTCAGCAACTTACTTTGAACGTCTCTGAGCACTGGATTGTTCTTTTCTAAAATGAGAATAGTATATCCCGTCTGGAATGTTCTTAGAACAGTGTGACATACCTACCACTTATCTAGAATATGTTCCTACTCAGTGTATCGGCGTTAGAGTTGTCTTCGTCATCATCATCGAAAGATATTCTAAGATCTCTAAATGAGGCAAGGAGAAAAAAATATATTTAAGGAGAAAAAATATATTTAAGGATTTGACAAGAGAAGAAAGTGTCAACATTTACACTGCTTATGAGTGAATCAATTGATGAATACAACAATTATCATTAAGAGTGAAGACCAGGGTTTTTTTGTAATGACCAGTGGCCAGTGAATTTGTAGTGGCCCTATTCCACTCCCTTCTGGGTCCCTGGAAAAGACTCTGATGCTGGGAGGGATTGGGGGCAGGATGAGAAGGGGACGACAGAGGATGAGATGGCTGGATGGCATCACCGACTCGATGGACATGAGTCTGAGTGAACTCCAGGAGTTGGTGATGGACAGGAGGCCTGGCGTGCTGCAATTCATGGGATCACAAAGAGTTGGACACAACTGAGAGACTGAACTGAACTGAACTGGATCTTTTGATAGCATAATCTTTGACCACAGAGCAGGGAAGAGAAAAGAAGCAGTAATGTATGGCTGGGGTTGATTAATCATATTCACATAAATCTGTTATTTTGAGATTTATCAGTCTCAAATTACTGCTAAAAATGTATATTCTCCATTATCATTGTCTATGGCATATTGTACTTCATACATATTGACCACATGTATATACATTGTAACTGAATTATTTCTTAATTTACACATTGGCATATACAGGGCTTCTCAACTTCAGTACAACTGATGTTTTGGATTGAATAATTCTTTGTCACGGCGGGGGAGGGGGGGCAGTCCTGTGCATTTCAGGATACTTAGTAGCATCCCTGGCTGTACTCACTAGAGTATAGTTGTACTTCTCTCCCATTATGATAATCAGACATGTATTTTGTTGTTCAGTTGGTAAGTCGTGTCCAGCTCTTTGCGATCCAGTGGACTATAGCACGCGAGGCTTCCTTATCCTTCACCATCTCCTGGAGTTTGCTCAAACTCCTGTCCATTGAGTCAGTGATGCCATCCTACCATCTCATCCTCTGCTGTCCCCTTATCATCTAGCCCTCAATCTTTTCCAGTAGAAGGGTCTTTTCCAATGAGTCAGTTCTCCACCTCAGGTGGCCAAAAAATTGGAGCTTCAGCTTCAGCATCAGTCCTTTCAATGAATATTCAGGACTGATGTTCCTTTAGGATTGACTGGTTTGAGCTTGCTGTCAGAGTCTTCTCCAAAACTGCAGTTCAAAAGCAATATGTATGTAGACGTTTTTAAATGTCCCCGGTCCAGGGCAGTGGCAGACGGGAAAGGGCTAGATCACCTTCAGTTCAGAACTATAGGGATATTCTCAGATATAAGATAGTTGCTGATAATTTAAAATGAATAAATGTGTGATCTTTAAATTTATAAAATTGCCAGAATTTATGACTCGTAGCAATTCTAGATAGATTTATTGATATGTAAAACCAATGGAAGTATAAAGTTACATTCCTTCTGACAGAGAAAGTCTGAGAGATAGACTCTACTGTATCTCAAGGAGTATAAATAATTTTTTCTACCTGTATACTTTGATTTTACTTGAGAATGTTTTAAAAATTTCTAATTTACTCTTTGTTTCTTGAATATTTACCAAGGCAAAGTGATTACTTAAATATATTTTAAAATATTCTACATATTCTTTTATTATTCCATGATATATTACAAGTGTTTAAAGCAAAATTTATTTGTGTTTTATTTTCTAGTTGTTTTTTATCTTTATTATTGGTGGCTGCCGTGGTATGGAAGATCAAGCAAACATGTTGGGCTTCTCGGCGGAGAGAGGTAATAGTAATATTTACTTAATGTTTTGTTTAAAGATTCAGACAAACATATGGATCTCTAGTGCCTAATTGACATGCTCCTTTCAAATAGAGTTTTTCAAATGAATTTCATTTATTAAGATTGAACAAGTCAATCTAGCATTGTTTAAGCTTTAGAGCAAAATTTGCCACTGCCATCTTAAATCCATATCTGTAGAAGCATTGTTTAGTTGAAAGCAGTTTTTTTTAAATAGTGTTAGAATTTATAGTGAATACAAATATTAGTTTTATTGATTAAATAACCTTCAATCACTTTAATTTAGGTAATTATAAAAACATAATTTATTTTTATAACTCTTAAAATTTAAAGGAATATTCTGGGCAATAAATATTAATTTTTTGGTTTGTATCTCATAGAATTTTTTGATAATCAAATTTTTTCCATCTCATGGGTATCTGATAATCCAAGTATGTCTGTATTGCCCCTCAATATGATATATTACTATAGCAGAATTAATCATGTGTATCTGTTATTATCTTAAAATTGATAAAAAATATAATAGTCTTACAGAACAACAGCTTATGATATAAATATATTATACAAATATAGTTTCTTAACTTTGTATGTATTACTTAATTGAAAAGAGCAAAAAATATAATATGAGGACCCCATGTGTACAGTAGATTTTTCTATGCTTTATATAATGGAAAAGCAAGTTTCTGTTTTTATTAATATTATTTTAGTCTATTACTATTAATATCAGTATTATTAGCATTCTATTTGCTGTTGCATTGCCCAGTATATTTTTATATGTTTAATTTTGTGCAGTGATGTATAGCAAAGATATAATTGCTTACCTACTTATTTTCACATATTAAAAGATTATGTTTAAAAACAATCCAGAACATTCCAAACTATAGAATTAGTAAATAATATGAGTTCTTCTTAATTATTTTGTTTTCAAATATCCAGTGCCTACCTATGTTTGCAAACTTGAAACCACTTCCCTGCATATGAATTACTGATCCTAATTCCCTCCACCTTTCTGATTTTCTGCATATGGTCAGTGCAATGTCAGTGCGAGTTTACTTGGTATGATGCCATGATAAAAAGTAATCCAATTTAAAAGGAGTTTTTAAAGTGTAAATATATAAATATTTTGCAAAAAGAGTTCTGTGTAGAATTCAAAAATCTTCTACACATGCTAGGCAATTTGTTAAGGTAAAAGTATAGATTCAGGAAGGCTAAAACAGATGAAAAATAAGTGAAGCAGTTTGAAGACCTTCCATAATGGAAGAGAACAAGTGACATTTTATGCCTCTATTCATTAAAAAAGAGGTCAGGAGCAATCAGGGAGACTGGGTTCATACTTTGTTATGATTAGCAATGTTTAAGTATCTGATTTCTACAGTTTATAAAATATGACTATATAAATATAGCATTGTGGAAAGATCCGTGTACAACTCTGCCGTTAACTAGCTGGGTGAGTGGTCTAATGGAATTTGCTTTCCTCTTGTATTGCGCTATATAGCTTAATCTCAGTTAGAGGTTCCTAGAACTGTAGGAATGTTTATATTTAATGACTAAAGTTTATAAGCTATTAAATATTTGAGAAAAATGTTGAGAATTGTTCATTTAATTATGAAACTTTCACACTTTTCAAAATGACAAATTATTTTTCATTAAGCTATGACCTCAGTATAGTAATGTTTACTGCATATTATTGGATGCTCTGGTAAAATGAACTTACTTTAATTTTTAAAATATAAATATATAAAGATTTTTAAACTTTTAAATAAAAAATATATAAATATATTTAGTTTTTGACTGGCAGTCAAAATCTTTCAAAGTATGTGTTGCACATTTGAGAATGAAGGAAAACTAGGAAGGGTGAACTTGGTTAAGGACCTCCGGACCTGTTCTGATCTGTGGTTCTAAATGTTATTGTTTCCTCTTGATAATCCTCAATTTAATGTCCTTCTTTCTAAATCTTTCAGGTAATGAGTCTTTTTAGAGTATAATAATATTTGCATTTAATTTGCTACCTCTACGAAAATTTAAAAATCTGTCCTGTTGAAGGGTCATGTCATGTTACAATATCATATGTTAAGAAATATTATGAGGAATTTTATCATTTATAATTTTATTAAGTCTTTTAAATGTAAAATTACAAATGTCTTAGAAACCATTCATATGCTGATGTCCAAAGTAAAGATGACATTATTTTGATGACTACCGGACATCTACTTAATTAGTAATTTTTGAATTATTAAAAGACTGTCATTTCGGTTTTAGAGACCCAAAGACTTTTAACTACCCAGTGGTAACAAATGTGGTAATCCCATTTATAGACTTTCTGTAAATGGAGGTTAAAATGTATTTTTATCTGTCTTTATTCAGTCATACCTAATAGATTAGCACTAACATTCCCCAAAGGAAAAGACCTCAGTATTTTTTCTTTATATGGAGATGTTGCTTTCTCTAAAGCGTTAAGACTTCATTTATTATAAACCACAAAGGATCCCTGTGAACAGTAGAATGACAATTTATCTGTAACAGTAAATGAAGGTCATTTAAAAGATTCTTCCTTTTTAGTATTTCTATAATTTTGTTACAGAAATTGTGTTATTTGATTGTCTAAATATAAGGACTGTTTTAAAATAAGTATTATCTTTGAATATTTTAAAAATATATTGTGTTAATTAAACCAGACATACTCCTGTTTTATTTTTAGCTATTTGAAACTTTGGGTCTCATAAACACACATATAGAATTTTGTGTTATAATTTTAATATCAGAAGCCAATTAGTAATTTCCTGCCTTCAAATAATACCTCTTGAAATTCAGGGGCTCTTAAAAACACAAAAATGAAACTATAAAGAACTTTAATTTTAATGTTACCTCTTCATATAAGAGCTCAAAACTCATTTCTGTGACAAGTCTATTAAAAACTTGGAACTTTTGTGTGTATATGGGGGTGCTATGCTAATGAATGCATACAGTAAGTGGATATTGATCAGTGGAAATACTATTATGTATGAGAAGAATTAGTTCATTTTTATAGCTTATGCTTGTTACATAGGTCTTGAAAACCTTCATTTTCAGCGGCATATTTAATTTTAGATAGTCATTACATTACAAAAACATTTGTTAGGACCAAGTATATGTTAAAAGGAGACTTTTAAAATAGCATTGCTGTACTTAATAATTTTCGTGCTTAAACTGAAATTTGAGATTTTCAGTTCATTTCAGTTCAGTTCAGTTGCTCAGTCATGTCCCACTCTTTGCGACCCCATGAATTGCAGCACACCAGGCCTCCTTGTCCATCACCAACTCCCGGAGTTCACTCAGACTCACGTCCATCGAGTCGGTGATGCCATCCAGCCATGTCATCCTCTGTCATCCCCTTCTCCTCCTGCCTCCAATCCCTCCCAGCATCAGAGTCTTTTCCAGTGAGTCAACTCTTCGCATGAGGTGGCCAAAGTACTGGAGTTTCAGCTTTAGCATCATTCCTTCCAAAGAAATCCCAGGGCTGATCTCCTTCAGAATGAACTGGTTGGATCTCCTTGCAGTCCAGGGTATCAAAAGGCATACACTCATTAAAATGTTATGATTACTCCTTGTAATAAAAAAATCTACTCTTATATTTGACTAACATAAGTGAAACTATTGTGCATATCCTAATAGTTAGAAGAAGTTAATTTTTTCAGTTGACACATTTATTCCCATTTATTTTGGGTAGTTTAACTGTATTATGCCTCCATTAAAATCTAACTGAAATATCTATGGACTAATAGATCCCATAAGCAAAGGTAAGATTATGTTTAATCAACTTCATAATTCTAGTGGGTTTGTGTATTTGAATGATTACGTTTCTTATACCAGGAGCTTTTATTTCTTTAATTCTCCTTACTGTTCTTTAAAGGATAAAAACGTATTATTATAGATCATTATCACATTATTTGCTTATCTTTCATAGCATGATAATGCATCTTTAATGCTTGAAAATCAATAAGAACAATATTGGGGATAAGACAGTGTCCACTGAGTAACTGATCTTTTGTTCATGTTGCTCTATTTTCCTTCACATTTCACAATCCCACAGCATATAGCCTAAATTAGAATTTAACACAATCTACCTGAAATTTGAGTTAGAAATAATAAACTAAAACTCATAAATAGAATCTAGTAGCTCTGAGTAACAAACTACTTTTCTTGAGGCAAGCACATTAATTATTTTCTCTGTATCTGTTCATGGGTCACAAAAAAATGCCCAGAGAAGAATTAATATTATTGTTATACTTTACTAAAGACATGTCATGAGTAAATAATTTATGATAAAATCATCTCTGAGAGGGTAGATTTGCAGTAAATGTGTTCTCATCTAAATACTATTAATGCAATGAATCAATGTTTACAAAGTAGGTTGCTCTACCTCTTTGGAAATACACCCTATTTATTTAGAGAGAGGAGAGTGGACATAGAGTGAAGAAAGTAATGAGAAAATATTATTTGGGGTGGAAAAGTTAAAATTAATTAGTTAGGTACCATACAAAACTTCTTATAGAATTTAGAATTGGTACTTTAAGAATTTGCATTTTACTTTTAATAGTCAAAGATTCCAGTATCTAGATAAAGCTTTCCATGAAACATGTTCCTTTGTCAAAAAAGCAATAAGTTTTAAAATTGTTATTAAATAATGAGCTCATGTAATGTCTATCTGTGCAGTTAATGGCCTTAGTATTACCTTAGTATTTGCTTACCATTTACTCTAACACTATGATAGAAATCAATCATTATTTGAGGTAACAGAAAGAAAGACAATTGCCTATTAATTATGGTTCTCTTGCCACTAAGAGTATTTGTTTTATACTTATTCAAAGGACTCTTAAATAATTACTTAGATATAGATTTTATTATATATCATCACATATATACATTGAACGGAAAGTAGAAGAAAAATAAATTGGTTAAGCTATTACCAAAACTTGTTCACATTCATAGTTCAGTTTTTCATAAATCACTTTTTGACTTAAGAAAAAATGTTTTGTTTATTTCACATAATATTATTGACTAGAATAATCAAGTTTGTGTCTGTACAAGCAATGACAACTATATCATAACTGCCATCTGGCCAGTATTGGTTGTACAGTTTCATTGATTGTAAGACACATCAGACTTGAGAGATATTAAAATGTGAAAACAATGTCTTAGAGTCAATAGAATATGGTAGGGCCTACTTTATAAGGTTTATAGTACTAAACAAGTTAATATGTGCTGAATACCTCAGTGCCTATTACTTACCAGACTACAACAAAAGTTAGCTATGGTTGTAGCGATGTAAAATAAATAATGACTAGTGTTATATTATGCATTCATATTAGTAACAGCAGCTCCTGTATATCTAGGATTATTTTCCGCTTCCACTTTGACACAGGGGTTATCAATCTAGCAGGTACTTTGGAATCACCTGTAGATCTTAAAAAATATATTTATGTATCCCTGAGTGTCACTCCAGTACTCTACCGCCACCTGATTCATAAATCAAAATTTCTTTGAGTCTCAGCTTGATGTATCTATTTTAAGCCCATAATTGATTATAATATGCACCATTAGCACTGAACTTCTCCTCTTAGAGAGAAAAACATTGAAGGGTTTTCTACAGAGGAGGTAAGTGATTTGAGTTAAAAGGATGTGCTTTTAAACTGATAGTTCCACTGTCGTGTTGAGACTAAATTATAGACAGACCCTTTAGACAGAGGGAGACTAGTAAGAAGGTTATTACCATACCTTGTGAGAGATGATGATGGCTCAGATCAAGAGGTGGCAGTGTATATGGCAAGAAGTGATTGGATTATGAGTACTTCTTGAAGATAATAACTGGATTAGATGAATGGGGTGGTGTGAGAAAGAAATAAACCAAGCATGACTTCAAAGGATTATAAAAACAAGTGTGACTTCAAGGTTTTTGTCTGAGCAACTGTAAAGATAAAGTTGCCATCAACTGAGATGGAGTTGATTGCAAGTAAAACTGGTTTGATGATATGAGTTCATTTTTTCATGTTAAGTTTGACAGTTCAATTTTACATGTTACATTGGATATATAATTAGACAAGTCAAGGAAGCAGAAGTTGATTCTGGATGAGGAAATAGATCTGGACAGGAGAGACAAATTTGGGAATCTCAGAGTATAGATATAGAGAGCAAATAAAATCATGAGACTGGATGATATCACTGAGAGAGGAGAGTTAAGCCCTGAGGCATACAAATATATTGTTATAAACTGACTGTGTTTATTCACAGATTCATATTTGGGGCTCTGAACCCCAACGTGATGGTATTTGGAGGGTAGGTCTTTGGAAGGTATTTAAATTTACATGAGGTTGGTACAGTTGTGATGGGAATAGTGCCCTTATGAAAAAGAAAGAGACACAAGAGCACTATCTTTCTGCTAGTACACAGAGATCTCTTATACCTTTCTAGCACCCTCTTCACGAAATAGATGAGTTAATCAAGAGAGATATGAACCATTCTTCCTACCAGCAGCTCTGGAGCAGTAGCATAGAAATTTTGCCTAGGATGGCAGGTGGTTGTAAGAAGGGTGAGCTTAAAAGTGTCTCTTTAAGTGAAGTGACTTTATTTGGAACAAATTATAGGTAAATTTAACCCTAAAGCTTCTCTTGAAAACAAGGGAGATTGTGGTGGTAATCAATAGAGGAGACTAATTTCTCCATGAGACCAAAAAGCTAAGTCATAAAGAGCTAGAAGTTTACTAGAAAGATCCAGGGCTATATAACATGACAAAGATCTCTCCTAGGGTTGTAAAAAACGTCAAAGCACTGGTCGCAAATATTATCCCTGCGTGCATGCTCAGTCACTTCAGTCGTGTATGACTCTTTTCAACCATATGAACTGTAGCCCACCAGGCTCCTCTGTCCATGGGCTTCTCCAGGCAAGAATACTAGAGTGGGTTTCCATGCCCTTCTCCAGGGGATCTTCTCAACCCATGGATAGAACCCATGGCTTCAGCACTGCAGGCTGATTCTTTACCCACTGAGCCACATGGGAAGTCATTTTCCCTACAGTGGGCCCCAAATTAAGTGGATCAGATTACAAGTCAATTTAAGCCCTAGAGCATTATGATAAGCAATAATCAGGCATTAATTCATGAGGCTCACAGATCAGATCAGATCAGATCAGTCTCTCAGTCGTGCCCGACTCTTTGCGACCCCATGAAGCGCAGCATGCCAGGCCTTCCTATCCATCACCAATTCCCAGAGTTCACTGAGATGCATGTCCATCGAGTCAGTGATGCCATCCAGCCATCTCATCCTCTGTCGTTCCCTTCTCCTCTTGCCCCCAATCCTTCCCAGCATCCGAGTCTTTTCCAATGAGTCAACTCTTCCCATGAGGTGGCCAAAGTACTGGAGTTTCAGCTTTAGCATCATTCCTTCCAAAGAAATCCCAGGGCTGATCTCCTTGATGGACTGGTTGGATCTCCTTGCAGTCCAAGGGACTCTCAAGAGTCTTCTCCAACACCACAGTTCAAAAGCATCAATTCTTCAGCGCTCAGCTTTCTTCACAGTCCAACTCTCACATCCATATGTGACCACAGGAAAAACCATAGCCTTGACTAGACGAACCTTTGTTGGCAAAGTAATGTGTCTGCTTTTGAATATGCTATCTAGGTTGGTCATAACCTTCCTTCCAAGGAGTAAGCGTCTTTTAATTTCATGGCTGCAGTCACCATCTGCAGTGATTTTGGAGCCCAGAAAAATAAAGTCTGACACTGTTTCCACTGTTTCCCCATCTATTTCCCATAAAGTGATGGGACCAGATGCCATGATCTTCGTTTTCTGAATGTTGAGCTTTAAGCCAACTTTTTCACTCTCCTCTTTCACTTTCATCAAGAGGCTTTTGAGTTCCTCTTCACTTTCTGCCATAAGGGTGGTGTCATCTGCATATCTGAGGTTATTGATATTTCTCCCAGCAATCTTGATTCCAGCTTGTGCTTCTTCCAGCCCAGCGTTTCTCATGATGTACTCTGCATATCAGATCAGATCAGATCAGTCACTCAGTCGTGTCTGACTCTCTGCGACCCCATGAATCGCAGCATGCCAGGCCTCCCTGTCCATCACCAACTCCCGGAGTTCACTGAGACTCACATCCATCGAGTCAGTGATGCCATCCAGCCATCTCATCCTCTGTCATGCCCTTCTCCTCCTGCCCCCAATCCCTCCCAGCATCAGGGTCTTTTCCAATGAGTCAACTCTTCCCATGAGGTGGCCAAAGTACTGGAGTTTCAGCTTTAGCATCATTCCTTCCAAAGAAATCCCAGGGCTGATCTCCTTCAGAATGGACTGGTTGGATCTCCTTGCAGTCCAAGGGACTCTCAAGAGTCTTCTCCAACACCACAGTTCAAAAGCATCAATTCTTCGGTGCTCAGCCTTCTTCACAGTCCAACTTTCACATCCATACATGACCACAGGAAAAACCATAGTCTTGACTAGACGAACCTTTGTTGGCAAAGTAATGTGTCTGCTTTTGAATATGCTATCTAGGTTGGTCATAACCTTCCTTCCAAGGAGTAAGCGTCTTTTAATTTCATGGCTGCAGTCACCATCTGTAGTGATTTTGGAACCCAGAAAAATAAAGTCTGACACTGTTTCCACTGTTTCCCCATCTATTTCCCATGAAGTAGTGGGACCGGATGCTATGATCTTCGTTTTCTGAATGTTGAGCTTTAAGCCAACTTTTTCACTCTCCACTTTCACTTTCATCAAGAGGCTTTTGAGTTCCTCTTCACGTTCTGCCATAAGGATGGTGTCATCTGCATATCTGAGGTTATTGAGATTTCTCCCGGCAATATTGATTCCAGCTTGTGTTTCTTCCAGCCCAGCGTTTCTCATGATATAAGTTAAATAAACAGGGTGACAATATACAGCCTTGATGAACTCCTTTTCCTATTTGGAACCAGTCTGTTGTTTCATGTCCAGTTCTAACTGTTGCTCCCTGACCTGCATGCAAGTTTCTCAAGAGGCAGATCAGGTGGTCTGGTATTCCCGTCTCTTGAAGAATTTTCCACAGTTTATTGTGATCCACACAGTCAAAGGCTTTGGCATAGTCAATGAAGCAGAAATAGATGTTTTTCTGGAACTCTCTTGCTTTTTCCATGATCCAGCGGATTTTGGCAATTTGATATCTGGTTCCTCTGCCTTTTCTAAAACCAGCTTGAACATCAGGAAGTTCACAGTTCACATATTGCTGAAGCCTGGCTTGGAGAATTTTGAGAATGACTTTACTAGCGTGTGAGATGATTGCAATTGTGCAATAGTTTGAGCATTCTTTGGCATTTCCTTTCTTTGGGATTGGAGTGAAAACTGACCTTTTCCAGTCCTATGGCCACTGCTGAGTTTTCCAAATTTGCTGGCATATTGAGTGCAGCACTTTCACAGCATCATCTTTCAGGATTTGGAATAGCTCAACTGGAATTCCATCACCTCCACTAGCTTTGTTCATAGTGATGCTTTCTAAGGCCCACTTGACTTCACATTCCAGGATGTCTGGCTCTAGGTGAGTGATCACACCATCATGATTATCTGGGTCGTGAAGATCTTTTTTGTACAGTTCTTCTGTGTATTCTTGCCATCTCTTCTTAATATCTTCTGCTTCTGTCAGGTCCATACCATTTTTGTCCTTTATCGAGCCCATCTTTGCATGAAATGTTCATTTAGTATATCTGATTTTCTTGAAGAGATCTCTAGTCTTTCCCATTCTGTTGTTTTCCTCTAATTCTTTTCATTGATCGCTGAAGAAGGCTTTCTTATCTCTTCTTGCTATTCTTTGGAACTCTGCATTCAGATGTTTATATCTTTCCTTTTCTCCTTTGCTTTTCGCTTCTCTTCTTTTCACAGCTATTTGTAAGGCCTTCCCAGACAGACATTTTGCTTTTTTGCATTTCTTTTCCATGGGGATGGTCTTGATCCCTGTCTCCTGTACAATGTCACAAACCTCATTCCATAGCTCATCAGGCACTCTATCTATCAGATCTAGGCCCTTAAATCTATTTCTCACTTCCACTGTATAATCATAAGGGATTTGATTTAGGTCATACTGAATGGTCTAGTGATTTTCCCTACTTTCTTCAATTTATGTCTGAATTTGGCAATAAGGAGTTCATGGTCTGAGCCACAGTTAGCTCCTGGTCTTGTTTTTGCTGACTGTATAGAGCTTCTCCATCTTTGGCTGCAAAGAATATAATCAATCTGATTTCGGTGTTGACCATCTGGTGATGTCCATGTATAGAGTCTTCCCTTGTGTTGTTGGAAGAGGATGTTTGCTATGACTAGTGCATTTTCTTGGCAAAACTTTATTAGTCTTTGCCCTGCTTCATTCTGTATTCCAAGGCCAAATTTGCCTGTGACTTCAGGTGTTTCTTGACTTCCTACTTTTGCATTCCAGTTCCCTATAATGAAAAGGACATCTTTTTTGGGTGTTAGTTCTAAAAGGTCTTGTAAGCCTTCATAGAACCGTTCAACTTCAGCTTCTTCAGCGTTACTGGTTGGGGCATAGACTTGGATTACTGTGATATTGAATGGTTTGCCTTGGAAACAAATAGAGATCATTCTGTAATACCAAAGACAGCAGGTAGCTAAAAAGAAAGATCTAGAAAGAAGCAGTCAAAGAGAGCCCTGATCAAACCACTGTCATCTCAGGTGACTGCACAGGCCCAAAGCTCCAGTCTCTCTGGAGCAAGGTCACAGCTGCACTGCAGAGAAAATAGGCTTCATTCAAATAGCCCGACATTGTTACTGCACAAACAAGCTTGTAGAAACATCAAGTGTTGGGTATGTTGAGTAGGGGGCGTGAAAAGAATCACTATCCAGAGTTGCTGCAATCTATTACCTAAAATGTCAGTGTTTTTCAACAAAAAATTATCAGCTGTTCAAAGAAAGATGGCTTTGCAGTGCATACACAGGACAAATAGCAGGCAACAGAACCTGCTTGTGAGAGAACTCTGCAGTTAAATTTCACTGGCAAAGGCTTCAGAGCAGCCAATGTAAATATGTCCACAGAACCAAGTAAACAGGGATTAAAGAAGGACAGGAAAGGAGGATGGATATACCTCATTGAATAGAGAATACCAATAACAAGACAAATTATAAGAAAAAAAAAAAAGAGAACCTAATGGAAAATCAGAATTGAAAAATACAGATTAGACCTAAGCAAAATTATAAGCATTTTATCTGAAAAGGAATACATAAACAAAACAAATAAAAAATATTCTACAGATTAGGGGGAAATATATGCAAATAATACGAACCATAAAGGCTTAATTTCCAAAATATATAAGTAGTCCATGCAGCTCAATAACAATAACAAATAAAACAACCCAATCAAAAAATGAGCAGAAGACCTAAACAGACATTTATCCAAAGAAGACATATAGCTGACCAAAAGACACATGAAAACATGTTCAGCATCATTAATTATAAGGAAATGAAAATCAGAACTACAATGAGGTACTACCTCACACCAGTCAGAGTGGCCATTATTTAAAAAAATATATATAGCAAATGCTGGAGAGGGTGTAGATAAAAGGGAACCCTCCTACACTGTGGACTGGAATGTAAATTGGTACAGCCACTATGGAGAACAGCATGGAGGTTCCTTAAAAATCTAAAAATAGAGCTACCATATGATCCAGCAGTCCCACTCCTATGCATGTATCTAAAGAAAACTATAATTCAAAAATATACACACGTCCCTGTGTTCATAGCAGCAATTTTTACAATAGTCAGATAACCTTAATGTCCATTGACAGATGAATGCTTATAGACAATATGGTATACATACACAATGTAAAATTACTCCGCATAAAAAAGAATGAAGTAATGCCCTTTGCTTCCCTGGTGGCTCAGAGGATAAAGCATTTCCTGTATTGCAGGAGACCCGGGTTCGATCCCTGTGTTGGGAAGATTCCCTGGAGGAGGAAATGGCAATCCATTCCAGTATTCTTGCCTGGAGAATCCCATGGACAGAGGAGCCTGGCGGGCCGCAGTCCACAGGGTCACAAAGAGTCGGACACGACTGAGAGACTTCACACACACACAGTGCCCTTTGCAGCAGCATAGATGGACCTAGAGATTTTCATACTCAGTGAAGTAAGTCAGAGAAAGGCAAATAACACATGATATCACTTATATGTGGAATCCAAAATAGGGCACTAGTGAACTTCTTTATGAAGCAGAAACAGACTCACAGACATAGAAAACAAACATAGTTACCAGAGTGTTTGGGGGAGGGATAAATTAGGAATTTGAGATTCACAAATCCAAACTACTACCTATTACTATAGAATAGACAAACTACAAGATCTTACTGTATAACACAGGGAAGTACATTTAGTGTCCTACAATAAGCCCTAATAGAAAAGAATATGAAGCAAAACAAACAAAAAATCTGGAGAGGAATGAAAACGAAAACATGATATTCTGAAACTTATGGGACAAAGCGGAAGCAGTGCTCAGTGGAAATATATAGCTGCACATGCAAATATTAAAAAGAAAAAAGAAATTGAATCAGTAGCTTAACCTTCCACATTAAGGTACTTAGAAAAGAAGAGCAAACTAAACATAGAGGTAGCAGAAAATGAAGGAAATAATAAAGACTAGAGGAAAAATTAATGCAATTGAGAACAGAAAATGAAATACAAAATCAGTAAAGACAAAATTGGTTCTTTGGAAGATCAATAAAATTGACAAAAAAGCTCACTAGGCAAGAATAAAAGAAGATTCAAATCACTAAAATTGGACATGAATGAGGCAATATTATTACTGACCTTCTGGAAATAAAAAGGCATTCAAAGGTATGTTCTGACCGTTTGTATACCAGCAAACTAGATAATTTAGCTGAAATGGAAAACTCCTAGAAATGCATAAACTGTCAAAACAAATTCAGTGAAGACATATAAAATCTGAATCATGTAGCAAACAGAAGGATTGCATTAGTAAGTTCAAAATTTCCCACTAGATAGATCAATGTCGTGTCTGTAACCAGCACATATAGTGCCCAGACCTTTCTTTCTAATACAGTTTTCAGATGAAAGGAACCAGGGTGTTTTCAAGAGTTGGCCAATTCTAAGACTGGGACAGAGTGCCGGAGTCAAGCTCCAGCAGCCAGGGAATCAGCCTGAAGGGGTGAGCAGTGTTGGTGGACGATGATGTAGCCTCTGACTCATAGTATGGAGCTACATGTTTATTTCAAGCTTCAGGTTCTCTTTTATATTTTGACAAGAGCATGCCGTCAGAGGTTTGACACTCCCAGTTTCCCCCACCCAGATTTACTGTCTCCAGAAATCATTGTTGTCCTACAGAGTTCCTGCTTCAGGGATTCTCAGAATCGGCTTTACTATGTATTATCTACTTTCTCTTACGTGTTCTATACTTGTGATTACACTGTAACTCATGCTACATTCCTCAGTTTATTTCTTATCTTTCTAAATCCTGTTTGCCCCTAGCATCTTAAGGGCACTATCTCCTAAAAAGGCTTCTAGCTATTATTAATTATTCCTAAACCCTAAACTCAGCAAACTTCTTTTGCCATAAACATTTCCCTCGCAAACAGGTCTCAGAAAACAATCCTTCCCATGGCCTCAAGCTGCGGCCTACATGCTCATCCTGGGACATTGTTTGTGAAGATCCTTGAACAAATGTCAGTGGTTACTTTTTAGATTATTTTCTGGGCACAACTGCAGAAGGCTCTGTGCTTTCTCATGCTTCTCTCAAGAACAATGAGCACCTTAACATTCTTTCCAGCCAGCTCAACCGAATAAAGGGAAGAACAAGTCAGAATCACAAGGCCTAACTCCTTCATCCTGGGGCCGTGCCTGGGAGATGAGGAGAGGGGGTTGGGGCCGTGCCTCCATTTTGTCAGTAATGCCTCACGTGGCTCCCGACAACAGGGAATACAAAACCTGAGTTTGGAGGTTTTTGTAGTGCCCAAATGTTAGGAATTGTTCAAACACACAAACACACACCCACATAAACACTACAATGATGTGAGTACGTCAAGAGAACAGTAGGGCCACCAGCAACAATTCCCATGATCATACAGGAACAAGTTGAACAGTAATGTTTCATTATAACCAGGTATATAAAATAAATATCAGTGAGCCCATACCGATAAAAAGTTATTAAATAAATTAATAAATGGGGCAGAACTGATGTTGGCCCATGAAGAAGAATGCAAAATAATTTTATGTAGGTACTTTGCCCCTAACTGGATACTCCTTAAGT